>NC_065529.1:54146-81648 GCF_006386435.1 Epinephelus moara
GAGAGATGGGCATCCCAGTTGGCCAGCACATATGGGAACTAGATGGGTCCCAACTGGGCCATAGCCTATTGTGAAATGAGCTGTAAATTAAATTGTTTTAGGTAAAATAATATTGTTATATACTGCTGTATTATTGACACTTAAGGTGTCATCAAAATATTTTGGTATTTAAGCCACTATAATGTGAGATAAAAAAAAAAGAAATAAAGAAAAACCTGAATAAACTCAACCACAGCCGTAGATAGCCTATCTGCTCTTTAAAATAGCCAGTGCATGTTTTATAAACAGTGTGTGCACGTGTGTGTGGCGGGGGTTGTCATGGAAATGAGAGAAAGTAATCTCGCGATAACCGGCAATGACTCATTCATTCTGGAGTTGCCGCTCAGGATCAGCGCCTAAAATATTTCAGCGGTTGAAGAGGAGTTTTGAGTTGGGCCAAACAGTGTCGAAGGTAAGTCCTGACTAACAAACAACACTATAGAACTGAAAAAAGCACTGTGTAAACCTAAAAGTTTGTTCAGGTACTTTTTTCCCTTTAGCGACATTCTTGGCTAGGTGGCTAAATGCCCGTTAGCTAGCATGCTATGACTCAAATGAGTTTAACATGTAATGTCCTAACTTGCCAATGTAGACTCACTAATTATGTTAGAACAACCGACAGACGGTCGACGCTCGTATCTAGAGTTTTTTTTTCAAATATAGGTTTGACAAGAACAATTAATTTTCACATAGTCACAAAGAAGTACTACATTACCCATAATCCCAACGTCTACCAGTGGGGTCTGTGATTGGCTAAACTCTTTTTTACCCGCGAACAGTGTTTCCGTTTCCGCTAAGGGGCTCGCATTTTGGCTAACGTCATGACGATTCGTATTGCATTTTATGGCACAGTTAGTATGATTTCTGCTATATGTACACAGACATAGAACAACACATACTATAACACAGTGCCACGCATGTGTTAGCAATGTAGATATGCCATCATAACGCCGAACGTTTAACTTCGTGACAGTTAGTGAGCAACTCTGTATGTTGAATCCGTGTATGGTTCGTTCTTTCATTATTCAGTTTCAAAACAAAATCAGAAAAATAAGCAAATGGGTCGGTTTTGCTGTCTTGAAACCAAAATGGAAAAACCGAAAATGAAAAAACGGCGTTTTTCTGTAGGAGAACAGAGTGGAGACTAGCAGAGTCACAAGCAGCTGCAATTTTCACAGTGGGACTGTTGAGTCACATTATTAAGATTTAACATTTTTTCAGGCGAGAAAGCAACCATGTAGATTCCCCATATGCGGTCAGTTTATCCAAATAATGCCTGTTTGTAAATCTGCTGTGACGTTTTCGGACATGTGAAAAGCCGTGACCAGCCGGTGTTTCGGGTTAACAAGTGACCGGTTCATGGACGTGCGTTGTCATGGCAACGGCAGAAACAACTGCGCTGGCTGTCCAACATGGCGGAGTCTGAAGTGTAAATAACATCATAAACTTACTCATTTCCAAATAAACATTCCATAAACATCATCATTTCATTTCCTATATTGTTTCCCCCATCTTCTGTCTATATCTAAAAATCCAAGTTAATGACAAACTGACACCGTTGTGGCTTAGATCATTTAATTAATTACTGAGAAGTGAATATGTGCACGGAAAATTTCTAATGCTATTTATTTATTCTCAACACAACATCAGTGTTGTTTTGAGCACATTGTTCATTGATCATCAGTGTCATAAAGCAACTGCATTGGGAACACTTAACACTCGCTCCTAAATATAATCTTGTGCCGCTTTGACTTTTAATGATAAAATAGCAAAGACAGCTTTGAGTAGCTTGGTCTTCATTTCTGATCCATCACCTAATAAGTTCACCTTGACAAAGTGACTCAAATTAGACAATAACAAGCCTCACTCTTATGCTCTTTCTGGATGTCACTTACAGGGAGTTTGAAAAAAAATTCCCTCACCAAAGACATAACAAGGAAGGATGCAGAAAAGGCAGTGCCAAAATGGCTGATTGGTGCCAGGGACAGGGGACGCAACCGTACCACGAGAGCACATGGAGGAGAGCAAAACCGGTAAGTCACAAAATATGCAAGATATAAATGACAGACACAGTGCTCAGTGCTTTTTCTACACTCTTAACTTTTTATTTTTTCATAGTGTTTGCTGTGTTCATGATCACGGTGTGAATTTTGGCATCAAAACAAATACGGCACTTAAAGGTTTAAAAATATAAAAATGAAGGAATATTTTTTATTTATAGTTAGGAATCATGTTTGCTACAAGAATGATCACCCCAACCCCTTCCTATCCATTGTTTTGCCATTTTGGGTTTAAATTTCATGACAATTTAGCTGTGATAGATTCATATCACTATATAGGCTGTATAGGGTCTATAAAAGTCTTAAATTCAATTTGGAGCACCTTTGAGATACTTAATAGATCACAGTAATCAGCTATCTCAAAGCACTATTAAATGTGGTAAGGTCTGTCTTCATCTTTTTTTTTCTTTTCAAAGGGCCGTTGGAACAGGGAGGACACAGGAGTAGGCCAAGTACAAGAAGACCATCCACACATGCTCACCCACACAACATTCTGTGCATTACATCATTTTTGTTATATTTACAGTTGTTGAATAAACTGTTTTCCTTAGAAATTTGTTTGGCCTCTCTCCTTTTTCCCCCTTTTTTGCAACCTTTGACCCAAGGCTGTTATATTAGCTTTTTAGTCTTCTAATCATTGTTTTACTCTTCAGTTAGACTTCATAATGTATCATCACCCCTATTCAATACCAATCTGTATTGAAAAAAAGCATCAACTGTCTCTGTTCATTGAATATATAAAAACAATTTAGTTTTACTTTTACACACCTTTCTTTACTAAACTAAATGTTATATGTAACACATGTATTCATATATATATATATATATATATATGTATATACATATGCATATATATATATATATATAATATAAATATATTTGTAATTAGGAATCCATGTGAATGTGATTTAGTCCATATTCATCTGCTGTGGTCCACACAAGCACTACATAAAACTGAGTTGTGTCCTATCACCAACCCATGAAAAACTCCATAGGCTCCACATGGGAGAAACTGGTTTTGCCCACATGGTACCTGTATGAAGCCCAAAAAGGGCCCATCATCAACCCATGTAAGGGAAAATCTGTGGGACCCACATGGGAAAAAACAGTTCTGCCCATGTGGGACCCGCATCAAGCCCAGCAAGGGCCCATCATCAGCCCATCAGGGCTAACACATGTGGGGCCTCCATGGAAACTGAGGACAAATTTAGCTGGGCCTCAGATGGGCAGCCAGACTGGGCCCCAGAAGGGCAGCCAGACTGGGCCCCACATATCAGCCCTGGTGGAGCCCATCTGGGCCCCACATGAGTGTGCTGGCTGGGTATATTTCCAGTCATCACAGGAAACTGATGAATGACAGCTTTCAGAAAATTTGCTTTTACTCTAAAGTAAATTTTGTCTGATCCACTTTTTAATCACAAAAATTCTAACCATTACACAAACAGTTTAACAAAATTAAGTCAAAGCTTGCATTCATGAAAACATCCATATTAAAAACTTACAAAAAGTACACATGAAATAAATGAAAAGATTTGTAACAGTAATTATAAGACCTATGGATTAGGACCCAGTGTCATAATTTGCAAAATCTTAATTTCTTGTGAAACAACCTCTTTACTGTGGAGTAAATATCACATTGGTCGAGGCGTTGTAACTTTCCTCAAGTGTCCTACATGAGAGAAAGATGACAGGTTAAAAACACAGGTAGAAAACACTGACAACAGCCTGTCTTGGTTAAAAGCCCACTCACCACCAAAATGATCTTATTGCTGAGTAAGTGGCTGTCATTCATAAAATAGTTGTGTTTAAGTTCTGTAGATATTCGACTTTAGATTTGAATGTGATTTTAAATTTAACTGTACTATCAAGACAACTGGAGTATGAATGTACAATATGCAATTCATCCACATTAAAATAATTGTTGCTATCAAAAGGAAACTGAACTGTTCTCAAAGCTCACTGCCACTGTGGAATCATGCTATGTTCGGCTGTCTCATTATGAGAATATTTTTTCCATTGGTTCTTCACAGACTGTGTGTGGGGAAAAAGGTAGTAATTCTCACTTTGATAAAGGGTCTTTGCATAAAAGGCACTAAAATGTTAAAGTTGGTAAATACATGTCATGTTCCTTGATTGATAAAATCTTCATTTGGCCTTTTGCATCAGGGGAACACTAAACTGCACTGGTGTGTCAGTAATTTCACCTTATCAGTAATAGTACAGAGCAAGCTGTGCCCTAATCGAGTACTTAGTAATGTATGACAATTAGTAATTTATGTAATGCATTTAAATGTATTATGGACAATAATTCATCATTTTAAACTAATAAGTTTCTTGACTCTTTGTGAGGTACTGTATGAAAAAAGGTGTCTTACTTCAGTGTTCAAGAGATCATAATCAATTTATTTTAGCAAAACAAAAAGGTGGTGGCCATCACAGTCCTCATATTCTGTCTGTGCATTATCTATTGTTGTGTAACTACAGGCCTATATCATACACTAATCTTACTAATATTTTATATGTTACAGTCAAATGTCACGTTAGTTTTTTTAAATTACGTTACACACCTTATTGTAATTTCATACAGTTAGCCACTTTTTAATTTACATACACAAGCATAGCCTTAATGTTACGTTAACGTTACACTGCTCATATGACGGTAACATTGCATCACGTTAGCTAACTAACGTGGTGGACCTTTATTTTCAAACCTCACACAGCCTTTTGTTCAAAATATTCTCCCCCTAAATGCCTAAATCCTAACACTTCTCTGTTAGGTTCTGATTTCGATGCATCCCCGGACTGGCGTCTTGCTCGAAGGCTAACCGTTAGCTGGCTGGTTAGCTAGTTAACGAGCTAAGCTTGTGTTGTATCATATTGTCTGCTGCTCTGTAACTTGATGTGGATGTTGCGGCTGTGATACAGGTCGCACTTGAAAATAAGACCTCCGGTATCAACGTGATTTTACATGTCCTAAATAAAGGCTTAATAATATAATAATAAGCTGACAAGCTAGATGGTGACCGCTAATTAGTGCTAACATATAAACATCCTAAATAAAATAATAACATTACTAGAATTTCCGAATTTCACTTACCGAAAAACCTGGAGCACAGACTTCTTGGAAGGTCTGTTGGTATAATTAATCGAACAGCAAGCCATATTACTCCAATATTTGCCTGAAAAAATATCCGAAAGGCACAAACACGGTTGAGAGGACAGGTTCAATGCCTTGAACATCGGCACGAATTGGCTGAGATGACGCCCCCCACAGTTGTCATGAAAGGGGAAATTAACTATAGAGACCAAAACCATTTTTTGTACCAGGCTGTAAACATGGTTATTTCTGCTCTAAACTTCCGCATTGGTCTCACTCGTCTCCCCCGGAGGTTGGGGCTTGGTTTTAACTCACAGGCCATGCTCTGTCAAAGGTCTCTGACACAGGCATACAAGATATGAGGCACATCATAAGAAA
This sequence comes from Epinephelus moara, assembly GCF_006386435.1. Classification (NCBI taxonomy): domain Eukaryota; kingdom Metazoa; phylum Chordata; class Actinopteri; order Perciformes; family Serranidae; genus Epinephelus; species Epinephelus moara. The sequence goes on from NC_065529.1 coordinate 59,721, forward strand.
AAATGCAATAAGTAAAACTACACCAAGCCATTGCAAAGAGGACCACATGACAAGAACAGTTTTGTTTCAGTTTAGCTGAAAAGAAGATTTCTTGGTTGGATGTGTGGTTCCTCTGTCTCAGGATGGCTATTTTACAGGGCATAAACTGTGAATGAACATGCACTTGCATGGCACCTTTCTTGTGTTTTGACCACTCAATGCACTAAAATAGTAATAATAATAATAATAATAATATATAATTTATTTGATATAGCACCTTTCACAGAAATTAAATGTGCTTCACAAAATACAATCAAGAAATCAAACAATAAAACATGCAATCAATTAAACAAAGGGAATATAACAAATAAAATAAGGCTATAAAAAAAGAAAGTGAAACATAGAGCAAATACAGGCTACTGAGGCCCCAAAACAAAAACATGCCAGAGAACAAGCACTGGACCATTGAGGGTGGGACATAGTCTTCAGTTAAACATTTCTAAAGAGGCCTAATGGAGGAGAGCTCCATAGTGTTGGAGCCACCACTTAAAGCGACACTTACCTTTCTGGAAATTTTACACTTTTCTTTGTTTAGGTTAAAATGCTATTAATAAGCTGATGGCACACTAAAATGTAAGTGAATTCCATCAGAGATGAAAACTCATAATTATACCATTCTCATATGGTTCTAAGAAAACTCTGACCAATCATTGCATTCGGTCGGAGTTTTCTCCTGTCCTGTCTGTCTTCCCCACGTGGAGGCCTCTGACTGACGTAACCGCTCGTGTAATATCCCAACCCCCACCCCTGAGTCTGTGAGACAACAAACAGGGTAGTAACAGGGACGCTTGTGGATATAAACTAGTAACAGGGATGCTTGTGGATATAAACTAGTAACAGGGATGCTTGTGGATATAAAAAAGGGACGAGATGGTCACAGAGTTTCTGCTGGAGAAGTATTTTTAGTTTGCCTCTAAGTTTGAATGAACATGGCAGCGTGACCAATGCTTGTGGCAGCCTCCATGTGCACTAGCGAAGTAAACACGGTGCAACAAGAACTAAATTCTTCAGTGCAATACAGTTGCAAGTTTCTAACAGACATTAGAAAACGCTGCAGAGATCTAACGCTACAACCAAGAGAGCTCAGGATGTGTAGCAAGCTTGGCCTGCTACGTCGAACTAGCCCTGAGACGACCGTGGTTTCACCTGAGGCTGTCCCGACAGGGAGACGCCGGCAGCGCTGTGACAGGATGCGGGAGCGGAGGGAGATGTTCCCAGCAGCTTTCTGGCGAACATCCACTCGCTGGACACGAAAATAGATTACACCCGACTGTGGAGATCCACTCACCGAGGAGTGAGGGACTGCTGAGTCTTTGTGTTCACTGAGACCTGGATGAATGGTAACATATCAGACTCAGTGTTGAGCTAACGGGGCTAACACTTCATAGAGCCGACAGGGTGGCTGCATCATCTGGTAAGCTCCGGCAATACACAAACAATCCATGGTGCTGTGATGCGAAGAGGATCTTCCAGTTCTGCTCTCAGGATGTGGAGTTTTTGACTGTGAAATGTCGGCCCTTTTTATCTTACAATTGCACTATATGTTCTTTCTTATATGTTGAACAAATTGTTTTTAAATGTTATGTTTCTTTTTGCTTGGGTAATGCAAAATGTCATTTAGTTTTTGTGCTGCGCATAAAAATGACAAATAAAGAAGTTCAGTTAAGTTCATAACGTTATATATGACAACACAGCATCCAGTTGCTAATGGCTAACATAAGCCTACTGTAGTGTAGCCTCTGAAACATAACATTATCTTCCTTGTGTGTTTCCACTTACTAGTAACGTTAACGCTACTGTCTAACGTTAGCACTGTAACCTTATTCTAAAACTCATCAGTCAACACTGACTACGGTTGAATTTTAAAACTCTGGGGTTGCGTTTGACTGTCCTCTTCCATGTATCTAACGTTAACTTGCCAACGCCTACGTGTATCATAGACATAATGAGCACGTAATGGAGGAGGGGGGAGTAGGTCTTTGGAGGGAGGTGGAGTTGTGGATGTTCAGTTTTTTTCTAAGTGCTGTGTGAAATGTAACAAAGGTAAGAGTTCCTTTAAAAGGCATAATCACCTTTTGTTTTCAGTCTGGAGCAAGCAACAGCCAGTAGATCCTGTTTTGAAGACCTAAGGGCTGTACTGACAATATATGGATGGGAGAGATCACTGATGTATTCAGGTGCCTGACCATGGAGGGCTTTATACATAAGAACAAGTATCTTGAAGTAAATCCAAGTGTAACACTAAAATGGGAGTAATGTGGGTTGACCTGCTGGACCCGGTTAACACCCTAGCAGTAGCGCTCTGGATTATTTGAAGACGATTCAGAGAAGATTGTTTTCGACAAATAAAAAGAGAATTAGAGTAGTCCAGTTGGGAGGACACCAAAGCATGGATAATCATCTCCAGCTCAGGTCGAGATACCACACACCTGAGCTTTGCAATGTGCATGTAAGAAGTATGTATAAAGCAAATACTATAAGACCTGGTACACCACAGGAAAGAGCAGCAGTGTCAGACCTGAAAGGACCGAGAGACAGACACTGATTGAACAACATCATTACTACACAGTTATGCCTTTGAATGGTCACAATAAAAGGCCACTCTAAAATATGCAGTTTGATCTTGCAAAAATACATGTATAGGATTTCACATAACTAGTGTTACAGAAATGTATTTTTTGGCCACAGATACCCCAAATCAGTCAGCATCTGGTGTGATCACCATTTACCTCATGCAGTACAACACATCTCCTTCACACATAGTTCAGGTTGTTGATTGTGGCCTGTGGAATGTTGGCCCACTTCTCTTCAATGGCTGTGTAAAGTTGCTGGATATTGACAGGAATTCTAACACGCTGTCGCACAAGCCAACCCAGAGTATCCCAAACATACTCAGTGGGTTACATATCTGGTAAGTATGAGGCCATGCAAGAACTGGGACATTTTCAGCTTCCAGGAATTGTGTTCAGATCCTTACACCACGGGGCCATACATTATCGTGCTGCAACTTGAGGTATTGGTGGCAGATAAATGGCATGACAGTGGGCCTCAGGATCTCGTCATGGTATCTCCGTGTATTCAAACTGCCATCAATGAAATGCACCTGTGTTCATTGTTGGTAGCTTATACCATCCTACACCATAACCCCACTGCCACCATGGGGCACTCTGTTCACAATGCTGGCATTAGAAAACCACTCATCCATAAGCCACAAGCCATCTGTCCTCTGGTCAATACAGTGTAAACAGAAATTTATCCGTGAAGAGAAACGTCCCCAAAGACGCCGTCAAATGTGTGCAGATGCCCACTCAAGTCGGTTAAGACAATTATCCGGAGGTCCTGAGCCGGTGTGGTTACACATTGTCAGTGGTTGTGTGACTGTTTGGATACACTGCCAAATCCACAGAAACCACATTAGATATGGCTTGTGGTAGTGAAAGAAACATCCAATTCATCCCAATTGGGGCATTTATAGTCCCCCAATTAGGGGACTTTGAGAGCGACTTTGCAAGCACAGTGTGAAACAATACACTGATCACGAAGAATATAGTGATGTTGCGCATCAAATTAAACAGCAGAGCCTGGGCTACAAGGCTGTAAAAACCCTTTTTACATGCCCCAAACACAGCTCAAACAACAACTAAATAAAAAACAACAAATCCAACATACAGCACCGATATCCCGTCCCACTCGGTATATTTCGGGCTCTAACTCTACCACATGTTATGCAAAACACACACCGTTCATCTCAAATGAAAGCTGAGACTCCACTGTTTCTACACCAAAGCACTCTACCCCAAAGCATCACAGAGATAGAGGCCAAAGAACAACATCAGAAATCTTTTCGCCAAAATATATTTGTAATATCTCTCTTACCTTGTTGTTTTTGCCGTGAAAAGCTCATTCTGCCATTAAATCACGCTTCATTCCCGTTTACCAACTTGCTGTCCATCAGTCAAATGAATCCGGGCGGAAAAAGTTGACGGCCAGAGGTTCCGGGGGAAGCATAACAATGACCACTCACAGCAGCCAACATCGCCCCACAACGCGTTCTGCTGACTCTGATTGGCTTACAGTGCTGTAAAGCTCGTTTCGGTGGGTATAGCGTCATTCTATTGGCTCTAACGAATCAAACAAAGTGTCAATCACTCAAATGGCCAAGTCGTCACGGAGATACAGGCCTCCAAAGCTCAGAATAGAAACTCAGTTTCAAATGTAGTAAGTGTGTATTGGTCAGTTTGGAGTGGGAAAAACAGGAAAAAAACGAAACGGACAGTTGTATGTGTATATCCTAAACATCATTAGGGATTTACAGAAACAAAAAATGAAAGATGTAGGATTGTACATGACAAAAATCACATACAAACATGATGCAATTTTGGAGAGCTTGGCTGAATTTTCTGTACTAAAACCTCTCTAATATTGTTTTGCTTCACTTTATCAGAATCAACCTTTGCAGAGTTAATGTTCACATATTGTACTATGATTTGATAGAGGTCTAGAGCTGCAGCTGCATCATTCCAAACATTCATCCTGAAAATGCTTTTTTTTTTTCTTTTTTTTTTTTAGGCGAACCTCAAAATGTTTCATTTGTGCTGTGTGCCATCTTCATTTACTCTTCACATATACTGATATTTACACATCTTAACAAATCTCACAAGTGTTCCCTTTACCATGACACCAAAAGTATTCAAATAGACCTTGTGGTTGCAGAGATATATTAATTTCATTATGGGTATGCAATTTTCGAGCAGAGGCCTATAAAATAGGCTTAGCTTTGAAAAGGTTAAAATCAATGACATCTGTGGCATTTGTGCTGTGTGATCAACTGCACATTTGAGTGTGACCTTTTATTGTGACCATCCCAAGAACACCTCTGTAGTAGTCATGCTGTTCAATCAGCATCTTGACATGCCACACCTGTCAGATGGATAGGTTAACTTGGAAAAAAATTGTAACCATGACACTCGCACGGTCGCAGGGGCCTGTGGGATAGTCGTAGTGAATGACTTTTCTGTGAGTGTTGACCATCCCAGAAGTCTAGCCTACAGCAAATCTACGCTGCTAAACACCAGGGCCAAGTATGCTGGAAAGATTGCAGAAATAGTGTGTGAATTGGACATACTGCGACAGATGGAATTCTATCAGACACCATCCAGGGGAGGAAGAAGTGGAAGCGGTGCCAGCGTAGTCAAAAAAGGGGGAAGAGAGGCGGCATCCAACAGCTAACCCCACCATGCCTGCGGTACCATTGCTACTGCTGTCTAATGTCCACTCCCTCGACAACAAGTAGGATGAACTGCAGTGTGTGAGGAGAAAATGGAGAGAGTGGAGGGACTGTTGTGTTTAAGTTTTCGTGGAATCATAGCTCTCCATTAGCAGAATTTCTCTCAGGTGGACCACATCGACATCAGGGAATATGCTGATGCAGTCACCAGCTACATAGACAAGTGTACTGAGGATGTAACTTTCACCAAGACCTTCACCATACGCAGCAACCAGAAGCCTTGGATGAATACAGAGGTCCGTTCATTGCTAAGATCCTGTGACGCAGCCTTCAGGGTGGGAAATGCAACTGCCCTCCTCAGTGACGCAGGAAATACCAGACAAATGTGGTACGGTATCCGGGAGCTGATGGACCACAACACCAGGCAACAGGTTGACGTCAGTGACACCAGTCTTCCAGACAGGCTCAACAGCTTTTTTTGCACGCCTTGAACCATCAAACCAGACACCAAAGGGGCGTGCCAGTCCTGCTGTATCCCGGGCTATGCCAGCTTTAACCATCAACCCTACGGACACCAGGAGGGCCCTAACCAGGGTCAACTCCCGAAAAGTAGCAGGTCCTGATAACATCCCAGGACAAAGCATGTGCTGATGAGCTAGCAGATGTACTGACGGACATCTTTAATGTCTCCCTCAGCCAAGCCAATGTCCCAAGATGCTAGAAAACCTCCACCATTATCCCTGTGGCCAAATAGTCTGAGGTATCCTGTCTGCATGACAACTGCCCTGTCACTGCTGTTTTGAATGGCTGGTCAAACCAAATATCACAACCAGCCTCCCCCCTGCACTAGACCCCCTTCAGTTTGCCTATTGGCCCAGCCATTCCACAGAGGATGCCATATCCACCATGCTTCATGCGGTCTTGTCTCATCTGGACTGTACAAACACCTAGGCCAGGATCCTGTACATGGACTTTATTTCAGCGTTTAAAACCGTCATTCCCCAGAGACTAACAAATAAAGTGCTTCAACTCTGCCTCAACACCGCCATCTGTCTCTGGATCCTGGACTTTCTGACTGAGAGACCTCAGTCAGTCCGAGTTGGCAACATGACTCCCAACACAATCACGCAGGGTATTGGATCCCCTCAAGGCTGTGTACTCAGCCCTTTGCTGTTTACACTGCTTACAAATGACTGTGTAGCGAGATTCCAGGGAAACCTGATTTTCAAGATTGTGGATGACACCACAGTTATGGGGCTCATCCACATGGACATTGAAGACATGTACGTGTCTCTTAGAAACCATCCCAACTAGGCTACTTACCTTTAGTTAACACTCATATATTAGATATGATCAATATATCCTTATTAACAGGCTATGTACCACAGTCTTTTAAGGTAGCTGTAATTAAACCTCTACTAAAAAAGCCCACCCTGGATCCAGAGGTGTTAGCCAACTATAGACCAATATCTAATCTTCCCTTTATGCCAAAGATCCTTGAGAAAGTAGTCGCAGACCAGCTGTGTGATTTTCTCCATGATAATAATTTATTTGAGGAATTTCAGTCAGGATTTAGAGTGCATCATAGCACTGAGACAGCACTAGTTAAAATTACAAATGACCTTCTGATTGCTTCAGACAAAGGACTTGTCTCTGTACTTGTTTTATTAAGTTTAAGTTTATTTACTTTATTAATCCCCCTGAGGGGAAATTCAGTGTTTTCACTCTTGCTTGTCAATTACACACAGGTCTGAAAGACACACACATGCACAAACAGGACCTATACATGCACTAAGTGGAGAGATGTCAGAGTGAGGGGGCTGCCCTTGGTGAGGTGCCCCGAGCGGTTGGGGGGTTTGGAGGTGAACTGGCCACCAGTCCACGCTCCATATTTTGGTCCGGACGGGGACTCGAACAGGCGACCCTCCGGTTCGCAACCCAAGTCCCTATGGACTGAGCTACTGCCGCCCCAAGATCTTAGATCTTAGATCTTAGTACGGCGTTTGACACTATTGACCATCAAATTCTGCTACAGAGACTGGAACACTTAATTGGCCTAAAAGGTTCTGCACTAAGCTGGTTTAAATCTTATTTATCTCATCATTTTCAGTTTGTTCATGTTCATAATGAATCATCCTTACGTACTGAAGTTTGTTTTGGAGTTCCGCAAGTTTCTGTGCTCGGACCAATCTTATTTACTCTACATATGCTTTCTTTAGGTAACATCATTAGAAATCACTCTGTAAATTTCCATTGTTATGCGGATGATACACAGTTGTATTTATCTATGAAGCCAGAAGAAAGCAATTAACTAAACTTAATAATTGCCTTAAAGACATAAAAACCTGGATGAGAACCAATTTCCTGATGTTAAATTCAGACAAAATTGAAGTTATTGCTCTTGGCCCCAAACAACTCAGAGACTCTTTATCTGATGACATAGTTTCTCTAGATGGCATTGCTCTGGCTTCTAGCACTACCGTAAGAAACCTTGGAGTAACATTTGATCAAGATTTATCTTTTAATTCTCATTTAAAGATGATTTATCATTTGGTAAAATCATCACTGGACAATTTAAAGGCTTTTTCCTCTGCATGCTCTTTGTTCTCCAAACAAAGAGAGGTAGGTGACACCCATCTCCACAGGAGGTCTCACCTCACACCTCAGTGAGACACAAGTCTCACAATTTGATTGGACAGTACTGTTACAGTGACATACCCCTCTGTAATGTCACCGAACTCTAAGCTAAGTCCTGCTCCTTTCAAGCACTCTCTCTTGCTCCAGTTGTTCAACAGCTGCGCACCTCTTCCTGGCTGGGTATGGAACAGCAGAGGCCCAGACCCTTGCTCCATAGCCCCAAACCACTAAAGGAAGGGCAACTGATCACAGACTCTCTTGCAAACACAAGGTTTGCAACTAGCTTTCCAGCAACAAGGAACTAAGTGAGTTAGCACCCAGCGTCTAACTCTGCTAAACCCTGAGTGACCAGCTTCCTCGGAGTTTCACCTTTGGAACAAAGGACCCAACAAAGACTGCACCTGGAACCATCCTCCCAGCCTTCTTCTGCCGGCTAACAAAGTAGTACACCACCAAGTGACTTTTTCTCCCATCCATTCAAGGATCGGTAACGTAGCAACTGGGCATAGCTTATCACAGCTTTACAGGCTAAGCATGACTGTTTAACTTGTTGTATGTGATTTGATGCTGTTTACTGAGTTATTGTTGTGATCGTTTGCAGTTAGGTCATTGATTAGTTGGCTTCGCCAAAGCGAAGTGTTTAGTTTGCTAATACTGTTCACAAACAGATTCTTGCATACAACTAAACAATCTCTGCACTAATCCAGACCGTTTGCAACACATATCACATTGACATAGACTCATAAACAAATAGGCTTTCAACAGAGCTACACCCAAACAGGCATCTCAAAGTTCCCGCTTCTTTTCCTTTGTCTTTGTCCTGACCACACAGTCAGACAAACACCTCCCCCGAAGCTAGCCTTGATTCGGCCATTTTGGTAGTTCTCTGTTGTCAGCCATTTTGTTTTGTAGGCCAAACGGCTCTTTGATCACCACACCCGCCTTTGTCTTTCTTTCTCTTCTTTCTCTCTCTCACACACACACACAACACACATATACACACCAAACTTGTATATAGTTAGTTAGAATTTGTGTGTTTTGGTTTGCTTTGCTAGTTTGTGAATAAATATAATTCTTTGGAATCATACCTGCTGTCTGTTTAATGTTGCACAAGAGTGAATGAATAGTCAACCTCTGCTGCGTCAAGAACTCCGAAATCCTTCAGGCGTTACTGTTAATTTTGGTTGTTGTCATTACTTTATTTATTAATCAAAACTCCAAATTAATAGTTTAGTGTATTTTATGAGACTGATATCTTTAACTAGCTATCATTTTTCCCTTTACGGGAATGGTGCCCCACGAGGTGATTTAATGTTAATTAAGTCACATTATTTAACATAATTATTAATAATAATTATTAATTACTTCCGATAGCCAATTAAATCCCAACATATTTGGTGCCTCCATGTGAAGCCCGAATTTATGTTCCCATTTTTGGTGCTGCCGTGTAAGGTAAATATATGTTGACCCCAACACCGTCATATCTTAGAGAGCTCATAGTGCCATATTATCCCACCAGAACACTGCGCTCGGAAGGCTCCGGAGAAGAAGCCGAGTTAGTGACATCCAGAATGGCCAAGTTAGCAAGATATGATTCGAATCATTGGGGAATGTGCATTACACGTCTGCCGGGGGGCTCCCAATAATACGGCTGGCTGGCTGGCGCTCTCTCTCTCTCTCTCTCTCTCTCTCTCTCTCTCTCTCTCTCTCTCTCGTCCTGGTGTCCAGTGTATTATAGGGAGTCCTCCGGCAGACTTTTAATGCACATTTCCCAATGATTCGAAGCATCAAGACAACTGTAGGCAAGGGACAGTTGTCTTGATGCTCTTCACCAAGGTGCCACACATGCTGAAAGAGCACCAAGACAACTGTCCCTTGCCTACAGTCAAGTATAGAGGTGGCAGCATCATGGTTTGGGGCTGCATGAGTGCTGCCGGTTCTGTGGAGCTCGGTTCATTTGGGGAAACATGAATTCCAAGCAGAGCATGATCGCCCCTCTTCAGAAACTGGGCTGCAATGCAGTTTTCCAACATGATAATGACCCAAAACACACCTAGTAGATGACAACCGCCTTGCTGAGGAAGCTGAAGGTGAAGGTGATGGACTGGCCAAGTATGTATCCAGCCCTAAACTCACCTGTGCACCTGTGGGCCATCCTCAAGCTGAAGGTGGAGGAGCACAAGGTGTCTTCACATCCATCTGCTTCATGATGTCATCATGGAGGAGTGGGAGAGGATTCCTGAAGCAACCTGTGAGCTCTGGTGAATTCCATGCCCAAAAGGGTTAAGGCAGTGCTAGATAATAATGGTTGGCACACAAAATATTGACACTTTAGGCACAATTTGGACATGTTCACTGTGGGGTGTACTCACTTATGTTGCCAGCTGTTCAGATGTTGATGGCTGTGTTTTGAGTAATTTTCAGAGGAGGGTAAATCTATATACTACTATACAAGCTGTACACTGACTACTTTAAGTTATATCAAAGTGTCATTTCTATAGTGTTGTCCCATGGAAAGTTATAATGAAATATTTGCAAAAATGGGAGGGGTGTACTCACTTATGTGAGATACTGTAGTCTACGGGAAACTGTAAATTATCTAATGATTGCAAAATCATCTAAAATCATCATTTATCTAAAATGATTGTAATTAATGATCACAAATGTTTAAATAATGACAGTGGGTCTGGTTGAATGTGATAACAATGTGCAATGGGCAGTGGAATAACTATTGGTTTCTGTTTGTAGTGACTGCTGACTGAGATAAGGGATGAGATTAAATAGATCCTGGAACTTAGCCTGGTCTGGAGCAGGCTAGCTCCACAGAATAAATCTCCCTGGTAACTTATGTCATAACATATCTCGCTTTCCACTATCCCGCTTTTGTGCAACCGGATCACGGATAAGTTGAGTCAGGATAACCAAGATATCCCAGCTTAATCCTTATCCTAGTTTTGTGCAATAGGCCCCTGGTCCCAGAATACCATCAGGGTCAGGTGCTGTGTTAGTATCATACTGGATTTTTAGTTTGTGATTTATTGCTGAATAATTAGGGTTTTATTGTATTTTATTGACGTATACGTTATGGTATTAGTATTTATTAATTTAGTGTTGGAAGAACACCCCCCTCCACACAGACACACAGACACACACACAGACACACACACACATACACACACACACACACACCACAGGTTTTTCATGTGCAGGTTTTTTTGTAAACAGACAGGAAACATTGCTGCTCTGACACTGATAACTGTGCAAATTAGTCTACATACATGTATAATATTTTATTTTGATAAACTCCATCAAAAGTCTCAGCTCTTACAGCCAACTGACAGGTGATCCAGCCATGATCAGCTGCCTCTGATGTCGCTTCACGTTTCAGCCTTTGTGCTTGAACCCCTAATGAGCTGACTGGCATTTCTCAGTCAGAATACAGCATCCAAAAACACTGGTTCCTACACTTCCCATCATGCACCTTTATACAGTCCTTCATGAGACTAACTAAGTCTTCTCAAGTCAAATCACATCATTAAACTAATTTTTCAGAGTCTACAACTCCAGTTTTTCAGACAGATTTTCCGTGGTACATTGATAGTCTAAATAAATTGTCAGATTTGATTAAGCTCTTTCAGAGTCACAGCAGACATCCTACAGATGTTTAACAGGTTGTGTTGTACTCTCATACACAAATATTCATGTGTAAAATTGGCAGAGTGCCCTTTGAAAGAAGTTAAGTGCCACAACTGAAAGAGTAGCAAGGTTGAGGAGCTTAAACTATTGAAGAGCCAATAAATGAAAGCAAAGTTTTATTCTCCCTTTTTTAAAATTACACTTTCAATTTACTCTGAAACAACTGACTAGTTAAGTATTGATTTCAATTATCTTACTGTACTATTTGTTTTCTGCTCTCAATTTACATTCTGACTTATCAGCTTTACAATCCTAGTCATGTAAGCATTTATGAATAAGCTTAGTCAAAAAGGTTCTGTGAAATCTGTGTCTTGTTTGTTCTTCAGATCAGAGAGTACTCAAAGCTCTCAGAGATTTAAGCCATGCATCAATACCACCATCAGCAAAGAGTTCCGTGAATTTACCTGCTGACAGGGTCCATTCAGCTGATGGAAAGTTTCCCAGGTCAGGATGGTGGATCTCAAAGGTGATCTTCCCTCAGACCATCAAGAAACATCAAGATGTGTCTTCATACAACCTCAACTCCTTTGGTCTACGTTATGGAAAATGACAGGGAACATGATGTCTGTTGTTATTCTGTGTTAGATCTGATATTTTCATTGATTGTAGTTTACATAATTTTTACATTCAGACAGGGGAAAGAAACACTGTTACTGTTAAGGCTCAATTAAAATAATAATAATAAAAAATCAGTGAAAGACTATTACAGGATGTGTTTCCTTTTTTCAACTCTATACATAAGGCAGGGGGAACACAAGAAGAAGACAGAAAGTGTGCACTCCAGAACTAAATGCAAGCACAGGTATTTCACCATATCCACGATATTCCAAAGTTCAGAATCCTTTTTAGTAGTCAAATAAATAAATACCAATTAGAATGGGAGAAAAGCAGTAGATCTTTTCTTTTCAAAATCTACTATCTACAAAATCTATCTAATCTAGCCGCAAATGTCTATTTTAGGCCTCAAGCCAGCATGGACTGTTCGGAGCTGAAAGCTACAAAGAATCAAGACCTTTGACAGTTTACAACACCTGCTTTAAGAAGATGACCAACAGCTTTTATGATGATCAGACAGACGATCAGCTCATTCACTTATGTCAAATTTCTGGGCCATGCTTGTCTTTGGCAACACGTGTCACAATTCGGAATGCAGGTTTGGATCCAAACACAGACACACTGATGAGGAGGCAGCAGGTAAAATTCAATGATTTAATGTTGAAAAAATAAACTTACAGCATGTAGTCCAAAAACAGCCAGGTAACAGAGCCAAACTTAAAAGAAAACAGGAACACTAAAACAATGGAAAAATCTGGAAATATGCTGAAATACTTCTCACAAGCAGTGGCGACAAACTGACAAGAGACAAGGGAGGACAAGGACTAAATACACAAATAGTGCAGGGTGATTAGACACAGGTGGACCCAGTGCAGGCGTGTGGCGTAGGCAATCATAGGGGGCGTCACAAATGGGGGAAGAAAAAAAAAATCAAAATAATAAAATAATATTTATATACATAATTATAATCATTTTATTTGTGTAGCACAGTTCATGTATGGAAGTGAATCGTGACCATTATTTAAATTAAAATGCATTTGCAGGAATGCTTTTTCAGTTTAAGAATGTGGCTGCATTATTTGGCTCATAAATAAAATTAATCATCAATCATCCTATTTACATTTTAATTTTCTTCTTCAAGACTGCTCATTCTTTTACTTAATTAAAATGATAAAGCAAAAGACATTTGAGATTTAATTTTCAAAATATCCCCCAGCAAATAGATAACAAAATTCAATTTGAAATGTAAAATTTGAAAATTAAAATGCATTTGCAGAAATGCTTTTTCATTTTAAGAATATGGCTGCATTATTTGACTCATAAATAAAATTAATAATCAATCAACCTATTTGCATTTGCATTTTCTTCTTAAAGACTGCTCATTCTTTTACTTACTGTAATTAAAATGAAAAAGAAAAAGACATTTGAGATTTAATTTTCAAAATATGCCCCAGCAAATAGATACCAAAATTCAATTTGAAATGTAAAATTTGAAAATTAAAATGCATTTGCAGAAATGTTTTTTTATTTTAAGAATGTGGCTGCATTATTTGACTCATAAATAAAATTAATAATCAATCAATCAACCTATTTGCATTTTCATTTTCTTCTTCAAGACTGCACATTTTATGCCATAATCAAAAAGAAAACAAAGAGGACATTGCTATTTCATTTTCGTGGTCTGCCCCGCAAAACAGTGCCCATAATTCGAAAACGATTTGGCAATCTGAGCGGCGCAGGAGAGTGACGTCAGTAGCCGCTCTACTTCAGCTCCGTGCTGACCATGCTACCCATCTAATACGGTAGGGGGCGTTGTGCACATCTGATATACGGACGCATCACAGATCATGGCGCTCCCTGAGATTGTGCAAACACTGTTAGGATTAGCTGCCCAGGTGGATTCTAATATTATATCTGAGTCTGATGCCCGTGACCGAGTTGAGCAGGTCATAGAGAGCTTGGCTGTATACTCTGCCATCACAGATTCAGACGTTAATGAGGTTGCCTTAGCTAACCTCTCTTCAGTCCTGGAACGACTGGATGCTGTGGAGCCGAGGATGACCAGCCATCAACATCCCTTTCGAGGCCGTAGAAAACTATTGTAATGCTGGTGTTGAGTTAGCATTAACTGTATAATACGGTATATAGGGTAGCGTGGGTAATAACAGCATGGGGACAACTTCTCTGGAGGAAAACGTGTGAATACTTTAATGTCCATTTAGAAAAGTAGGACAACTGACTATTTATTGACACAAATCACTCCGCCCAATGTAAACAAACACTACAAAGCAGCTTATAGTTCCTCATTCCAACAAATGTAAATAATGTATTTATCAAATAATGAGCCATTAACTAAATCATGAAATATTCAACTAATACCCAAAACAGACATTTGAAAATTAAAATGTAAATAGGATGATTGATGATTAATTTTATTTATGAGTCAAATAATGCAGCCACATTCTTAAAATGAAAAAGCATTTCTGCAAATGCATTTTAATTTAAATAATGGTCATGATTCGCTTCCATATTCATGCAGCAAGTGCAACTCAAAGTGCTTTACATAAAAAAGTGAAAGTACACATAAAAGACAAGATTTGATCACACATACACACACACACACACACACACACACACATTAAAATACAAATTAGGTTTGAACCAATCAAGTAAATAAAAGCTACAGAAATGCAAGTCTAAAAACAGGTTTTTAAATTTTTTTGAAGCTGTCTACTGAATCAGTCATCTGACATCCTCTGGAAGGCTGTTCCAGAGATGAAAGCCAATGACACAGAATGCAGCATCACCGTTCTTTTTAGTTCTACTCTGGGGGACATTTAATAGACCAGAGTTGGAGGATCTAAGGGATCTGGAGGGAGTGTAGTTGACCAACTTATCAAATAAATAGTCAGGAGCCAGTCCATTAAGAGATTTAAAAACTAAAAGTAAAATTTTAAAATAAATTCTTGATTTATTTTATTTTGAAATGAACGGGAAGCCAATGTAGAGACTTTCAAACCGGAGACGCGTTCTCAATGTTTTGTCTTGGTGATAAGACATATTGCTGCATTCTGGATCGTCTGTAGTTTGTTTAAAGACTTCTCCGAGAGGCCTGAAAACGTTACGACAATACAGTAGTTAAGTCTGCTGTAAATAAAAGCATGAACAAGTTTTTGATGTCTTTAGATAAAAGAGGTTGTAAACGGGCAATATTTCTAAGAAGAAAAAAAATCATTTTTGGTGATGTTTTTTTACTTCAGAACACAGGTCACAATCAAAGATGACACCAAGGTTCTTTGCTTCATGCTTTTTGTTCCCAGCCAACTTTTGTAAATGACTTTTAAATTGAACTTGCTTTCTCTTTGATCCAATGAATAGAACCTTGGTTTTGTCCCTATTGAGTTGTAAGAAATTTTGGGACACATAATTATTAATTTGTTTAATACAGCAAGAGAGTTCTTCAACTGGGCTTGTATCATATGAAGAGAATGATATGTACAGCTGCGTATCATCAGCATAGGACTGGAAATCAATTTCATGCTTTCTAATAATATTTCCCAGTGGCAACATACAGATTAAAAAGAGTGGGTCCAGGATGGACCCCTGGGGGACACCAGAACTGACCTCAATTTTGTAAGACAGTGACTCACCCAGGGACACAACATAGTCACTTCCTGTCAGATAGGATTTGAACCATGTTAGAACTGAGCCTGAAATGTTTGGATTGGTATGGAGCCAGTTTAGAAGGATGCTATGATGAATGGTATCGAAAGCTACACTTAAAGGGATACCTCGACATTTTGGCAAATTCGCCTATTGCCGTAATCCCTATAGTCATATGAGTAGGTACATTACCTTTAATTATCAGTGCCGGCTGTTCTGAGATCGGTGGGGCAGAGCTGCCTGCTGCTCGGCGCACAAAATGGAGGTGAACGGTACAGCCCCCTCTCTCCCTCAAAACTAATCAAATACACCATCAAATGACTCCAAAACCCTCTTGTGGACAACTTGTAGCTTACACATTCACCACGCTATGAAATAATAATGTAATATTACGAGACAGAGTTGTTTTGAAGCCAAATGCACAGCCGGAACTACATTCCAGACATGCACTACTTGCTGGGCGGAGTGATTTCAAACAGTGTATGTTTAGTGCAGTTACTCCCGTCATCAAAACAAGTTTGTTGAGAAGAAGTCAGAATATTACAGGAAGAATTACAGGTTTTGGAAGAAGAGAGAGCAAGAAGAGAGGCTGCCGAGCAACCAGGGGCTGAGGCTCCCCTTAGAGCCGGCATGGATTGGTGGTGTAAATGTGGGGCTTACTGGCCACTTTATTAGGTACACCTGTGCAATCTAATACAATCTAATACAACAGCTATGCCACACATTCTACGTTTACAAAGCTTTTACATTTTCAGTTTTTGTTGACATTGTCAGAAAAGTGATTATTCTACTTTATTATTGAGGTCGTAGTGGGTGGTGCTGGTGTACTGGAGTGCAATATATTGTGTTGCTAATATTTTGTCCCCCTCAATTAGACAAAATTAGGAGGCCAAACCAGTACACCACCATCATTCACTATGACATCAATAATAAACAAAGTAGAATCATCACTTTCTAGACAATGTCAACAATAACCGAAAATTTATAAGCTTCAGGGAAAAAATCATGGTATAGCCGTTCTACTGGATTGCATTAGATTACACAGGTGTACCTAACAAAGTGGCCAGTGACTGTATGTTACATACGTTGATGGTGGGATGGGATGAGAGTACGCCTCAAAATAACCACCAGAACACGGGGAGTACATGCTAACTCCACACTCATAAATCACCACAACTCCTGAGGGAACAACAACATAAAGGCCTCTAGTTTCGCAGACCGGGCGGAGGCGCAGCGCACCTGCGCTTCGCCAACTGGGTGTGGCCAGGCGGATTTTGCAAGTTTGGCACACCATGCACGCTGGCGCAGCTACTCCTCTTTCCCACCTCCGTCCCTCCTACCTGCACAAGTCGGAAAGAGGGAGGAGAGAAGGCGTGGAGTAGGTTTTACACACATCACACCAATCAAATGAGCCCCTCTCCTTGCCCTTAAATGCGCTGCGTGAAGGCGTAATAAGAGTTTACTCAATTCAGCATGGCAGAAGAGAGCAGCAGCGTCAGACGGTCAAACTTCTCCCAGGAGGAAACTGATGTTTTGGTCTGGGAGGTCCAAGCTCGCAGTGTCCGCATATACGGAACTGCGAGCAGACCTCCACGGGCTGATGATGCAAAGGTAGCCTGGGAGGAGGTCACCACAATCGTAAATCAATGTGCACGCTCTCTCTTTCTCTCTCGCACTCTCACTCTGTTTCTTTTCTTCTGACTTTTTAAGATGACAGATGCTGAATATATACTCCCTCTCTGATGCTGTGGCTGTTTGTGGTTGGCTGAGAGGGATGTGAACTCATTAGTTTGCAGCTGTGTTAATCAAATCAGGTTGGGTTTCCATTACGCATGCCAAACGTGCCAAATGGTGCCAATCCCCTTTGATCTGACATCAGATGTGACAGGGCAGTCGATATAGAGATACATTTATGTGCTGATTGCAGATAGTTGCATTGAATAGTGGTTTTTGTGGCTATTTATTGCATCGTTAATGTGCCTGACATACTGGAGACCTGTGTGCGCACTGTCTGCCGGTCAGTCAAACTTTCACTTACACCGGCTGTGCTCCACCTGTGCTGACAGTAGACTTGGTTTCAGCTGGCGAGCTTTTAGTGCACCTTCGGCGAAGCCTTTTGGCACGAAACTGTCACTGTGCCAAGCTGGATCTGTCGACACCTCCCCCTGTTGCGCCGCCACACCCATCTCGGTGCACCTCGGTCTGCCAAACTACCAAACTGAGTGCGCCTCGGGTTGCGCTGCTCGAAACTAGCTCTGCGCGGGGTTCGCCACCCTGCGCCGCACCGGGAAACTAGAGCCCAAAATGTTCCCTAGCAGTCTGTTTATTCCCAACAATGAGAAGTAATGCCAGTCACTTCACTATATGCTCTGGGCAAGCACTTATCCATAAAACCACAACAACATTTGTAGCCTTATTTACCATGCTTGGGTTTTAGGCTAATGTTACTCAACATGGAGGTGACGTTACAGCAGAGAGATTGCTGAGCAAAATACACAACGATCACTTACCATGTCTGCTCGTTTTGTGATGCCGACAGATGGTATGGCAGTATCTTTCAAGAAAAGCGTTTGAACCATTCCTGAGCTTCTGCGCTCCATCCTTTCACTGTAGTCCTCAAGTAAAAAATGGTTGGAGCTAACAAACATTTTCCGGACCATTTCCACAGGCGTGTTGGGATCGATGTCCAGCACAAATAGCCATTGTTTCATCCTGTCCGTATTTTTGGTTGGTACTACGTGAAAGTTCTCTCTGCTCCATGTCTTCGGCTTGTTACCGCAACCTTTTACAATACATGTGTAAACCATGATTTACAACAACACTCTGTAAACTTTTCTCAAACTTTCTGGTGCGTCCAGCTGACGATGCCGCAAATGCAAGGCTGCAAGCAATAACTACGGCACTGTCTCAGGTACGCACTCTGTCACTCCACCCAGTGGTTTACTCAAGAAAGAAGTTCCGAGTATTTGCCTCATGTGTCGTAATGTTACTTAATTATCCATTTCAGCGGGCAGCTCTGCCCCACCGATGTCAGAATAGCAGGCACTGACAATTAAAGGTAATGTACCTACTCATATGACTATAGGGCTTACGGCAATAGGTGAATTTGCCAAAATGTCAAACTATCCCTTTAAATGTAACATCACTTTCTTTTCATATTTACCCTTTGAGAAAGTCATTAAATGTTTTTAATATCTGGGTGAAAATTAAATTTAAAAACAGACCCATGATTGCTCCTCACTTTGGTTTTATTCATATTCCACATATTAAACAAAGTAAAAGTTTACTCAGTCGCTATTTCAGCTTGAGTAGCTTTTACCACCAACAGATGCTGATGACCACACATCTAGTCTCCTAACATCCTGTTGAATAGATGAACATGTGGATAAAAGCACAGGTGGTGGTAACCTCTACCTCCACCTCCACCACGTCTAACAAAAGGCAGAGAAACTGGTCCTCAGTCAGTGTCGCTGGATGACCAGAGCCTCAGGTCATCACTCACCCCCAGGTACCCAGGGCCTACATTAGAGGCTATTAATGTTACCCTTAATGTTGCAGCAAATTAGAAACACATACATGGAAAGGGAGTTGTTGACAAAACTAAAAAAATAAAGGACTGCTGATTGTTGTTTTTGTATCTGTAGAGTTCGTTGAATGACAAGGTATGGAAATCACAAAATCGACGCCAAAATGAAAAGTTTGAATCAAAATGGCCAACTTCCTGTTTGGAGTAGAGCATTGGTGGCAGAGACTTTTTTTAATTTTTAACTTAAACATATGTACACATTTTCATCTTCCTACTCCAAAGAAACCCCTAAGGGGAGGGTTTTTTAAAAATTTCAAGGGGGCGCTATAGAGACATTTTGTCCCCCCCATGGGCGACGCCCCTATCAGATGCAAGAACTCGCCATTCTTAACCTGTGTATCAATTTTCATGAGGATATGAGGCCATTGAAGCCATCAAAAAGCCAAATGTATTTGATGGCGAGGGCGGCGCCATAGCGGCCACGCCCCTTGACATATAGAAAAGCTTTCAATAATTTTTGATAAGCATGGTCTCAGGGTGATCTGTACCAAATCTGAAGTTAATTGGACAAAATCTGTAGGAAGAGTTCGTCAAAATACAAGGTGTCGAAATCACAAAATCGCCACCAAAATGAAAAGTTTAAATAAAAATGGCCGACTTCCTGTTTGGAGTAGACCATTGGTGGCAGAGACTTTTTTATGCGTCTGGTCAACATACACATATGTACCAATTTTCATCTTCCTACTCCAAAAAAACCCCTATGAGGAGGGGCTTTTGAAAATTTCAAGGGGGTGCTATAGACGCATTTTGTCCCCCCCATGGGAGGCGCCCCTATCGGATGCAAGAACTCGCCATTCTTGACCTGTGTATCAATTTTCATGAGGATATGAGATCGTTTAAGCCATCAAAAAGCCAAACGTATTTAGTGGTGAGGGATCAATAGTCGCCACACCGCCACATGGACATCATTAGATGTAGCTTCACAGCGTTCATAAGGTAGCTTTACCAACTTGTTCTGCATGCATTAGAAGTGGAATGAAGTTGATGCGGTCAAGTTTGTGTCATCAGTACATTTTAAAGTAAAAACTGGTCACATCCTGTTACCACCGGGGGGCAATATGAGTAAGGTGGGATATTAATATATCTGGCCATTCAGGGTGGAGCCATCATCATGTCCAGCAAGTCTGAAGCTGCTGAGATCAAGTATGTGGGAGTGAGGTCCGTTCGAAATTCGATGGCGAGAAGACGAAAAGTCGCCAAAGTTTGTCACGCCCTATAGGCCACGCCCCTTGACATAGAGAAAAGCTTTTAATAAATTTTGATCAGCATGTTCTCAGGATGATCTGTACCAAATTTGAACTCGATTGGACGAAATCCCTAGGAGGAGTTCATTCAAACATGTCAAAAATTCAAATCAAAATGGCCGACTTCCTGTTGGGTTTACGGCATGGATCCAAGAGGATGTTTTTGTGCGTCTTAGCATGTTCTATGAGCCCACCAATTTTCGTGCGTGTAGGTGAAACTCACAGGCAGGGCTCGAGGCACGAAATTTTCTAGGGGGCGCTATGTTGCCATTTGGCCCCATCCACATAGAACACTGCCGAAATATCAAATTTTTCACCAGACCAAACGTGTGTGCCCAATTTGATGAGTTTTTGAATTTGGGAAAGGGGCGAAATTGGGGATTAAATGGTTGTAATGATAATAATAATAATAATTAATGCTGCAAACAGCGATGAACGTGCCATTGCACCTTCACGCAACTCGGGGGGGCTGGCAGGAGGCCTTCTGATGCGTCAGTTAATTTCTGTCAAAGTTAGATATCCCATGCAGGAGTGACTCTGCATATCCTTGATACAGTGCTGGAATGACATATTTCACATTTTGTATCACTTACTCTTTCCACTAGAGGGAGTTGAAGAGCGCAGTAATTATACATCACGTTTTTGTACATCAAATATACACCACAGCATGTAACTTCCAGATAAATCGAAAGATAAGTGTTTGATGAGACCTACTTCCTGTCGCCACTAGGTGGGTCTATGAGTATCAGGCAATATGGTAATGAAAATGTGTTCAGGGCGGGACTAATATGAATCATGTGAAGTTTGGTGGAGACAGGACCATATATGCCAATTCAAATAAACTCAAGAAGTTTGTGCTCTAGAGAAAGGATCAACATTCAGTGAAAAACCTAAGCCCTATGATAAGCTAATATAGCAAGGCTTAACTATACAAACCAATGAGCAGTGATAACTAGCATGTCTTTGGGGTCATCGGGTGGGAACCTCCTTTCACCAGTGTTTCGTCTAGTTGGTCCCACGACACCTCCAGGAGGCTAGACAGTGATCTCTGGCATCCCAGAGACACTCCCCTAATGCCAGGTCTCACTCCTCTCCACACCAACCAATAACCTCCTTTATCTTACTTACGCATGGCTTTCTCAGCCCAAACAGCACTGCCACCTTCAACAAACCCAGGCTCCATACATGCGAGCTCCAGGTAGAAGCAATGCTGATACTACCTTTCCTAGCACATTCACCATACTCTATTTCACACGCTACATAGCATAACTCCAATATAAG
>NC_065529.1:82692-83599 GCF_006386435.1 Epinephelus moara
ATTCTCTCCACAACGGATATTGGAATTTCATAAACTGACAATGGCCACATTAACCTAGGATATAGCCCAAATTGCAAACACCACAACTTCAACTTTCCTGGAAGTTCTGATTTATCTATTCTATCCAATCCTTCAGCCACATCTTTTCTAAATTTCACCACCTGTTTCTTATCATTCACCTCTACATTGTACCACCTACCTAAGCTCTTCCCTAATTGTTGGGATGTCCTCATCATCTATGACAAACTTCCTATCACTTAACTTCCCTCTACATATCGAGATGCTTCTAGATTTACTAGGCTTGATCTTCATGCTGGCCCACTTGAGGTTCGTATTTACCTTCTCTAGTAGCCTCTTTGTACATGGCATTGTTGTGGTCACCAGTGTCATGTCATCCATGTAAGCCCTAACTGGTGGAAGATGCAACCCGTTCTGCCATCTCTCCCCACCTACCACCCACTTAGAAGCCCTGATGATTACTTCCATCGCCATAGTAAATGCTAATGGAGAAATTGTACACCCTGCCATAATGCCGATTTCTAGCCTCTGCCAACCTGTTGTGAAGCCTGCCGTACTTAGACACAACCTAATATCCTGAAAGTATGCTTTCACTAAGTTGACAACTACCTGTGGCACTCTGGTTCAGTACCCCACAGCCTCATTTGGAGTGCGTTTGACTATTTCAAACGCATTTGCAAGATCTAAAAATATTACATGTAGGTCCCTTTTGTTAATCTTCGCTGCCTGAATCTGGTGTCAGATCATGCTAGTATGCTCTAAACACCCTGAAAAACCTGGTATTCCTGCCTTCTGCACCATGGTATCTATTAAGTTATTCCTTTCTAAGTAGCTAGCTAGTCTCTGTGCTACTACACTAAAGAAAATCTTCCCCTCCACATTCAAGAGA
>NC_065529.1:83847-86899 GCF_006386435.1 Epinephelus moara
TCTTTTTCCTGAGATGCTCTGCCCTTCTAAGAACTGCTAGCCTGCTTCTCAACTCCTTTTGCAACACTTTAATTCCCTCCCTTTCTTCTTCTGTAGCCTTTTTCCACTGCTTTCTTAACTGTCTCCTTTCCTTGACTAACTTCTCTATTTCTCTTTGCCGCCTAGACTTACCTGACTGTACCCTCTTACTCCTCTTTCTCTCATGCACCCCAAACCTCTCTACACCATATGAATACATTATATCTCCCATCTTTTCTAACCTTTCTATTGCATTTCCTCTAAGCCTACTCAAGATTACTGACAAATCTCTGTTAACTATCTCCCATTCTTTACTGTCATTTGCTATAGGCCATCTAACTCTAACCTTTTGCTCCATGGTTCTCTCTCTGGCTGGCATACTGACCTCAGTGTCACCTGCATCCTCTCTTACTACCCCCTTCTCCTCAGTGGCAGCGTTACTGATATCCTGCGAACTGTGGTTTTCTACATGCCGCTGGACTTCATCCGACTGACTCGACTGACTTCTTAGGAAGTACTGATCAATGCGGCTACTCTGCCCATTCTTTGCCACACACTTCTTCTTTCCCTGATGAGTTCTGAGGCCTTTCACTGATGTTACTTTCTGCCAGCCGCAAGGACAAACCTGAAGCATCTTGCTCTCAACTGTGCTACTTTTATCCTCTACAGATGCACTCACCTTGCCCTGACTGCTGCCAAAGCTACAGCAATTTTGTTTTTAATGGCGAGACCTCAAGATTTAACGCTTGGCAGCGGGCGCACCATTTAACATTGGGCAAATCCTGTGATAGCTTTTGGTCACAACGTAGTCATGCTTACATACACCAAGTTTGGAGTCAATCTGATTGAATCTGTAGGACAAGTTCGTTAATTTACAAACCTGGAAATGGGCAAAAATGCACAAAAGTGGCACAAGTAAATTCAGAATGGCGGACTTCCTGTTGGGTGTTCATGGCTCCAAGAGGCTTTTTTGTACGTGATAGACTGTTACAGGTGCCTACCAAGTTTCATACATGCAGGTCAAACCAGCTTTGGGTGCTGCTTAATTGAAATATTCTAGGGGGCGCTGTTGAGCCATCTTGGTGCATCAAAGCACAAAAATCACATCAGACAACAGGACTTGTGACCTGTGATGTGTATGCCACGTTTGGTGAGTTTTCAAGCATCCCTTGTCACTTCAAAACAACATCGTGTTTAAAGGCGAACAAGGCGGCGCCACGGTGACAGTGTTTGATGAAAACTCAAAATCTTCATTTTTCATTATCATCAAGGTCTAAGGACTTAGACCAGCAAGTCTGAGGTGGGTCTGATTAACCTGCTAGAAGAGGGACATCAAAGAATGTATAAAGTAACTTTCTGTTGCCAGTAGGTGGCGCTATGGCGGTGATTCACAATTCCTCTGTAGATGTGTTCAGGGCTGGACTGTCATCATATGTGTGAAGTTTTGGCAAGATATTTCCACATGGAGTCAAGTTACAGCAACGTTTATCATCATGGCGAAACATCAAAGTTGGCCGCCAGGCCATGGCCACGCCCTTCGACGAAAAACTCACAGTTTCCACAATAAAGCGTCATCAAAGTCTTATGACTTTTTTCACCAAGTTTGAGATGGATCTGGTCAATTCTGTAGGAGATGTACATTAAAGTCTAAAACATGACATTTCCTGTTTCCAGTAGGGGGCGCTATGTTCATCTCTAATTATTGACATGGAGATGTGTTCAGGGCGGGACTGTCATCAATCCTGTGAAGTTTGGGCAAGATTGGACCATGTATGCTGGAGTTATAAACTACTTCCTGTTTAGTGGCGAGACCCCTAACTTTGACGCCATCCCACGGTCACACGCATTGACGAAAACTCAAGCTTTTGACAACTTTTCATCTTCAAGGTCTTGGGGTGGGACAGACCAAGGTTTGAAGTCAATCGGATGAAATCTCTAGGACTAGTTCGTTCATTTATGACCCCTGGAAATGACCAAAAATGCATCAAAATTGCACAGTAAATTCAAAATGGCTGACGTCCTGTTTGGTTTAGAGGATGCCTCCAAGAGGCTTTTTTGTACGTCTCGGGGGTTACATAAGCCTGCCAAGTTTCATACATGTAGGTTAAACTAGCTTCAGGGGCTATTTCCTCAAACTTTTGTAGGGGGGGCTCCTGAGCCATTTTTTGGAACCCGCGCACGAGACCCTTAAAATATCAAATTTTTCACCAGTGCTGATATATCTGCAAAGTTTCATGAGTTTTCAGGTATGTTAAGCCTCCCAAAAAGGCAATTCATTTGGAGGAACAAGAATAATAATAATAATTAAAGCTGCAAGCAGCGATGAACGGGCCCTCGCACCTTCATGCAACTCGGGGGGGCTGGCAGGACGCCTTCTGATGCGTCAATTCATTTCTGTCAAAGTTAGACATCGCATGCAGGAGTGACTCCGCATATCTTTGATACAGTGCTGGAATGACATATTTCACATTTTGTATCATTTCCTCTTTCCACTAGAGGGAGTTGGAGAGCGCAGTAATTATACATCATGTTTTTGTACATCAAATATACACCACAGCATTTAACTTTCAGATAAATCAAAAGATAAGTGTTTGAGACCTACTTCCTGTCACCACGAGCTAACACTATGAGTATCAGGAAATATGGTCATATAAATGTTTTCAAGGCAGTACTAATATGAATGATCTGAAGTTTGATGGAGATCAGAACATTTACGGCAACAATATAGCAATTTCTTGTGTCATGGCGAGACCTTAAAATTAAACCCTCTGCAGCATGTATTGACACTAATGATATGTCATGTTTGTGTACATCAAATACACACCACAGCACTGAAATTTCAGGTTAATCCAAAGATAAGTGTCTGGAAAGAAGTACTTCCTTTCACCACTAGGTGGCGCTATGACTATCACGGAATATTGTCATATAACTTTGTTCAGGGTGGGACAAATATGAATCAGGTCAAGTTTGGTGGACAACGGACCATTTACTAAAAATTTATAGCAATTTCCTGTTTCATGGCGAGACATCAAAA
>NC_065529.1:86922-136111 GCF_006386435.1 Epinephelus moara
CATCTTGGTGCATCAAAGCACAAAAATCACATCAGACAACAGGACTTGCGACCTGTGATGTGTATGTCACGTTTGGTGAGTTTTCAAGCATCCCTTGTACCTTCAAAACAACATCGTGTTTGATGGCGAACAAGGCGGCGCCACGGTGACAGCGTTCGATGAAAACTAAAAAGCTTAATTTTTAAGCATCATCAAGGTCTAAGGACTTAGACCAGCAATTTTGAGGTGGGTCTGATTAACCTGCTAGAAGCGGGACATCAAAGAATGTATAAAGTAGCTTTCTGTTGCCAGAAGGTGGCGCTATGGCGGTGATTCAAAATTCCTCTGTAGATGTGTTCAGGGCTGGACTGTCATCATATGTGTGAAGTTTTGGCAAGATATTCCCACGTGTTCCCACAGTTTCCACAATAAAGCATCATCAACGTTTTATGACTTTTTTCACCGAGTTTGAAGTGGATCTGGTCAAGTCTGTAGGAGATATAGATTTAAGTCTAAAACATGACATTTCCCATTGCCAGGAGGGGGCGCTATGTTTATCTCTAATTATTGACATGTAGATGTGTTCAGGGCGGGACTGTCATCAATCCTGTGAAGTTTGGGCAAGATTGGACCATGTATGCTGGAGTTATAAACTACTTCCTGTTTAGTGGCGAGACCCCTAACTTTGACGCCGTCCCACGGTCACACGCATTGACAAAACTCAAGCTTTTGATAACTTTTCATCTTCAAGGTCTTGGGATGGGACAGACCAAGGTTTTGAAGTCAATCGGATGAAATCTCTAGGACTAGTTTGTTCATTTAGGACCCCTGGAAATGGCCAAAAATGCACCAAAATTGCACAGTAAATTCAAAATGGCTGACTTCCTGTTGGGTTTAGAGCATGCCTCCAAGAGGCTTTTTTTGTACGTCTCTGGGCGTTACATAAGCCTGCTGAGTTTCATACATGTAGGTTAAACTAGCTTCAGGGGCTGTTTCCTCAAACTTTTGTAGGGGGCGCTACTGACCCATTTTTTGGAACCCGCACACGAGACCCTTAAAATATCAAATTTTTCACCAGTTCTGAGATGTGTGCAAAGTTTCATGAGTTTTCGGGTATGTCAAGGAATAATAATAATAACAATAATGATAATAATAATAATAAAAAATCCTTGCATTTCAATAGGGTCCTCGCACTGCTAGGTGCTCGGGCCCTAATAATAATAAAAAATCCTTGCATTTCAATAGGGTCCTCGCACCGCTAGGTGTTCGGGCCCTAATAAATCCTTGCATTTCAAAAGGGGCCTCGCACCGCTAGGTGCTCGGGCCCTAATAAACAGCGCGATTACAATAGGGTCCTCACGGATGACTTCGTCGTCGCTCGGGCCCTAATAATGATAATAAACAGCACGATTACAATAGGGTCCTCACAGACGACTTCGTCATCGCTCGGGCCCTAATAATAAAAAATCCTTGCATTTCAATAGGGTCCTCGCACCGCTAGGTGCTCGGGCCCTAATAATAAATGGAGTAGTTTCAATCGGGCCTTCGCCGGTCTTCGGTCGGTGCTCATGCCCTAATAATAAAAAAATCGTTGCATTTCAATAGTGTCCTCGCACCGCTAGGTGCTCGGGCCCTAATTAGAGCTGCAAGCAGTGATGAACGGGCCCTTGCACCTTCACGCAAATCGGGGGAGCTGGCAGGACACCTTCTGACGTGTCAGTTCATTTCTGTCAAAGTTAGACATCGCATGCAGGAGTGACTTGGCATATCCTTGATACAGTGCTGGAATAACATATTTCACATTTTGTAACACTTCCTCTTTCCACTAGAGGGAGTTGGAGAGCGCACTAATTATACATAATGTTTTTATACATCAAATATACACCACAGCATGTAACTTTCAGATAAATCCAAAGATAAATGTCTGATAAGAAGTACTTTCAGTCGCCACTAGGTGGCACGATGAGTATCAGGACATATGTTAATGAAAATGTGTTCAGGGCAGAACTAATATGAATCATGTGAAGTTTGGTGGATATCGGACCATTTATGCCAACGCTACAGCAATTTCGTTTTTCATGGCGAGACCTCAAGAATCAACGGTTGGCAACAGGCGTGCCATTCAACATTGGGCAAATCCTGTGATAACTTTTGGTCACAACGTAGTCATGCTTACATACACCAAGTTTGGAGCCAATCTGATTAAATCTGTCGGACAAGTTCGTGGCACAAGTAAATTCAAAATGGCGGACTTCCTGTTGGGTTTGGAGCATGGCTCCAAGAGGCTTTTTTGTACGTGATAGACTGTTACAGGTGCCTACCAAGTTTCATACATGCAGGTCAAACCAGCTTTGGGGGCTGCTGAATTGAAATATTCTAGGGGGCGCTGTTGAGCCATCTTGGTGCATCAAAGCACAAAAATCACATCAGACAACAGGACTTGCAACCCCTGATGTGTATGCCACGTCTGGTGAGTTTTCAAGCATCCCTTGTCCCTTCAAAACAAAGTGTTTGATGGCGAACAAGGCGGCGCCACGGTGACAGGGTTTGATGAAAACTCAAAAGCTTCATTTTTAAATGTCATCAAGGTCTAAGGACTTAGACCAGCAAGTTTGAGGTGGCTCTGATTAACCTGCTAGAAGAGGGACATCAAAGAATGTATAAAGTAGCTTGGCTGACTTCCTGTTGGGTTTAGAGGATGCCTCCAGGAGGCTTTTTTGTATGTCTCTAAGCGTTACATAAGCCTGCCAAGTGTCATACATGTAGCTTAAACTGGCTTCAGAGGCTGTTTCCTCAAACTTTTGTAGGGGGCGCTACTGAGCCATTTTTTGGAACCCGCGCACGAGACCCTTAAAATATCAAATTTTTCACCAGTCCTGATATATCTGCAAAGTTTCATGAGTTTTCGGGTATGTTAAGCCTCCCAAAAAGGCAATTCATTTGGAGGAATAAGAAGAAGAAGAAGACGGCCTCCAGCTCACATAGACAGTGCGAATTATTCGTAAGAGTCAAAATGTCAATAAAACAAGCAATGTCAAGAGAACGCAAATCTAGTGTTCCATTTTCTACATGTGTGTATATGTGGTGTCTGAATGTTCAGGGCCAGAGAGTGTGTGTGTGTGTGTGTTGTCAGGAAACTATGTTTATCATTGGGAAAAAACTTGTTTTGAAATCTAGTGTTCAGGTTTTTGCATATGCGTATATGTGGTGTGTGTAAGTGTTCACGAAGGGTGTGTGTGTGTGTGTGTGCAGAAATATAAAGCTTTTATGTCTATGGACTCAAAAATGTGACCTTAGTCACAAGATTATGATGTGTTGGCCCTCATCTTTTCTTACAGAGATCATCATGAGGATTTGTGTGCTGCACCTTAGAACGCTTCTAAAATCCAAACCATTCCAGTAATGACAAATTCCTTCACAAGTAATGTTCACCAGGGGTAGAGTTGTAATGTGTGCAAGTTTGAAGCAGTTATGATAAACGGTGTAGGAGCAAATATTTTTTGAGAGACAGAATTTGTGAAAAACATCATCTTACATTGAAAGGGCAATAGCGCACTTCCTGTTGGACTTAGGTCAGGGGTTGCAGCGCGAGATTTGTAGGTCTTGATGACACGAACAAGCTGGTTTTGGTTTGGTCTTTCTAAGTGATTCCTACTGGCTGCAGCGGGCATTTTAGTGTGTCTAGGTGGCACAAAAATCGTCAGGAGGTTTTGTAAGCCATCACCTGGAAGACGCCATTAAATCCAAACCATTCAAGTAATAAAAAAGTTATACAGAATATTTGATAAGGATGCGTTGATCTGTGATGTGTGCGAGTTTGAAGCCCTTACGATAAACGGTGTAGGAGGAGTAGATTTTTTAAGAAATCTTTAAAAAGAGCATTTTTGAGGCGAAATCTTACTTTGAAAGGGCAATAGCGCACTTCCTGTTGGATTTAGGTCAGTGGTTACAGCGCGTGATTTGTAGGTCTGAATGAAACCAACAAGACAGTTTTGGTTCATCTTTCGACGTGATTCCTACAGGCCACAGCGGCCATTTTAGTGTGCCTAGACTGCTAGGTGGCGCTAGAGAGGCCATTTTGGCACTTTTCAGATAAATTTTTTCATTTCCTTAAATTTTTCGCCAGTCCTGACATGCGTGCCAACTTTGGAGAGTTTTGGAACATGTTTTGGGGGTCAAATTCCAGTTTAAATTGGCGGCGGATGAAAGAAAGAAAGAAAGAAAGAATAATAATAATCATAATAATAATAAACGTATCAAAAACAAGAGGGTCCTCGCCCTTCAGCCGAGGTCCCTAATAATAAAAAATCCTTGCATTTCAATATGGTCCTCGCACCGCTAGGTGCTCGGGCCCTAATAATAATAATAAAAAATTCTTGCATTTCAATAGGGTCCTCGCACCGCTTGGTGCTCGGGCCCTAATTAAAGCTGCAAGCAGCTGTGATTGGGCCCTCGCTCCCCCATGCAACCGCGGGGGCCTGAGGTACACGGGGGCTGTAGCGCGAAGCGAGAATGGAGAAAAAACCTGGCAGGAGCGAAAAAAACGCAATGTTTTGTTCATCCACCAGGTGGCGCTACGAGCGTAACCAGATGTGGGCAGGTGCGTTCAGGGGTGGACCGTCATCACACATGTGAAGTTTCGAGCAAATCGGACAATGTCAATGTTTAATAGGGCATTTCTTGTTTCCACAAGGGGGTGGCATGAGCAAGATTGCCTACAAGCATATGGAGGCATTGAGGGCGGTGCTCTTATCATGTATAGAAATTCTGAAGCTGCTTGAATATGGATGGTGATGCATCAAAAATGGCACTGCCATAGCAGCCACGCCCTTTGACCTACAGACATGCAGAGCACAACTTTTAATCAGCATGGTCTCTGGATGATCTGTAAAAAATTTGAAGTCACTTGGATGAAAACCCTGGGACTAGTTTGTTAAAATACAACATGTGGAACTCACGCCAAAATTACAAGTCAAAATCAAAATGGGCGACTTCCTGTTTGGAGTAGACCATTGGCGCCAAAGACTTTTATGTGCGTCTGGACAACATACACATGTGTACCAATTTTCATCTTCCAACTCCAAAAAAAACCCTATGGGGAGGGTTTTTTGAAAATTTCAAGGGGGCGTTATAGAGGCATTTTGTCCCCCCCATGGGCGACACCCCTATCAGATGTAAGAGCTCGCTATTCGTGAACTGTTTATCAATTTATGAGGAGATGAGGTAGTTGAAGCCATCAAAAAGCCAAATGTATTTAGTGGTGAGGGATCGATAGTCACCACGCCCCCACAGGGACACCATCAGACGTAGCTTCACAGCGTTCAAAAGGTAGCTTCACCAACTTGTTCTGCATGCATTAGAAGTGGAAAGAAGTTGATGCAGTCAAGTTTGTGGCATTAGTACATGTTAAAGTAAAAACTGGTCACTTCCTGTTACCACCGGGGGGCGCTATGAGTAAGGTGGGATATTAACATATTGGGGCATTTGGGGCGGAGCCATCATCATGTCCAGCAAGTTTGAAGCTGCTGAGATCAAGTATGTAGGTGGGAGATCCATTCGAAATTTGATGGCAAGAAAATGAAAAGTCGCCAAAATTGGTCACGCCCTAGCGGCCACGCCCCTTGACATAGAGAAAAGCTTTTAATAACTTTTGATCAGAATGTTCTCAGGATGATCTGTAGCCAATTTGAAGTCGATCGGACAAAATCCCTAGGAGGAGTTCATTTAGGAGGAGTTCATTCAAATTTAAGTTGTGGAAATTGCCGTAACGAAAAAATTCAAAACAAAATGGTGGACTTCCTGTTGGGATTTTACCATGACGCCAAGAGACATTTTTGTGCGTCTCGGTATGATACATGTGTGTACCAAATTTTGTTTTGCCTACGACAACCTAACCCCAAGGGGAGGGGTTTTTGAAAATTTGTAGGGGGCGCTATTTCGCGAAATGATCATCAATTTCAGAATTGAACTAAAGGTATAACCTACACCACTTTCATGTTTACAGTTTAAACTTGCATACTTACTATGGCAGCCACGTGTTTTTCAGATTTGTTGTATACAGTGTTACATTTTAGCATGGGTTTATACAACAGTATGCTGCTAATTGTCACAATTTGTGCAATGTAATTTTGCTCCCTGTTACCCTTAATTAATGGCACTTTAATGAAACCTTAATGAAAAGTATTGTCATTATTCTTTTTAATTGATAAAAAATTAATTTGCCATTTAGACACATTAAAGTATGATACATTTCAATACTGGAAACAGTTTTAGTACAGATCTAGACCACATCTGGTCCAGAGCTGATCAGAATGTAATTTTTGGGTAACACATGTTTGCTTATTTGGGCATATTATTCTATGGGCTTACCAGTTTTGGTCCAAAGCTGTTGCAGATCTGACAAATGAGTCCATACCAGGTCAGGCCCATTGTCCAAAAAGATACTGGTGTGGATGTGTTTCACCAATTCGGTACGAACTTTTTAGCACTTCTGGACCAGGGTTCAGTTATATTTTGCTGTCTGGGTCATTTCAGCCAAACTCACAGTTTTTGCTCTTCTTCTGCTCTGTAATGAATCTGTCCACCAATATTCCTGCTGACATGGTGTGTGACCAGAAGTGAATGGTCAAAAACAATGTTCTTTTTTGGGCTGCAGTAATCCTTAAATGCTGTAAGAACTTCCTCCATTGTTACATTTTCTCCGGCTGGAACTATAGTGAGTGTGCTATAAACTTCTAGTGCCTCCTCGCCGACAGTGTGAAACAGATTGACTACTTTTACCGCCTCTTATTTGTCCAGCACACCCAACGCGACAATATACAGCCAAAAGCGTTGCCGGTGAGTATCAGCGGTGACGGAGGCTTTAACTGCTCCGTGTTCGCGCCATTTACTAGCTGCGCTAGGGCTCCGTTAGCTATCGGCTAATCTTCAGTTAGCTCATTTACAGCACCGTCCTCAGCTCACTCTGTGACACCATCTTCTGATACCATGTTGTGGCTTTATGTTATGTAGACTACTGTAGTACCACTGTCTGTTGGTTACTAACATATTAAATGATATTCACACACGGGCGAGGCTGTGGTACAAGAGTGGTCTTTACTGGCGCTCTTCTCAACAATATACAACAAGCCTGAATATTCAATCACACACCCTAGTGTTGACATTGACAGTCCAACATTATCGAGCACCGAGTGCTTGATCTAATACACAACAGGCACTACTCCTTTCATTTAAACCCTTGCTGATGAGGAATGATGAGGATCAGCTGCACTTAAAAAAAAAAAAGAAAAAAAACAAAGGGCGGGCCCAAAACACACAGGCACAGAACAGTCGTAATTGTATTGGAGTTAAGTAGTGGTTTGATCCCTCTGACTGATATGTTAACCCTATGGGCCTGAACGACGCATAGTGCGTCCAAATTCACACCTGTTCTTCCCTACTGATTTTCTCCGCGACACGCATATCACGTGAAACAGCGGAATTGTAGCATTCCAGGCCAAGCACTTGTCGGTAGTCCAATGTTTTCACAGCGAAAAAAAAGGATAAAGTTACACTAAAATTATGTATAACAGAGCTTTCATACAGCTTTGCACACACATTACTCTTGGATGGATTACTCGCGATCGCAGGGTCACACAGAAATGCCACGCATATCACATGAAAGCGCAGGAGCAGACCTTTCCAAGCCACGCATATCACATGAAAGCGCAGGAGCAGACCTTTCCAATGATACCACACACATCATTGTGCTCTCATCCCATCATGCTATAAATCCAGATTAATTGTCTACAAAACAAAAACCTGACGAATTTCTTTACAACCCATTATACAGATCTTGTTATCAGTCACTTCATATAGTGAGGAATATCGTATCTTACCACGTCTTAGGCTTGCGTGTGTTTCTCCCTGTCTATCCACATTTGTAGTCCGGCTTTCAAGATGCAAATATCTCCATATTGTCCAGTTGACACTCCATCAAACTTTGTATGACAAGACCAGCCACTTCACCTTTGCGCACCCAGACAACTGCAGCCTAATTATGCATGCTGACAGGGCCGTAGTCACCATATACATTGAGGGGGACATGTGTTCCCCCCAATGCCCAAAATGCCCCCCCAATATATAACTGAAACTGTGAAACAACAACAAATTTTGTTTGCTTTGTGCAAACAAAGTGGCAAATATTATCTTGGAGGACATCATTGCACTTAGTTGACTATTTTTTTTTATGATCTTAGATGTAAATATTGGATGTTTCTTTCAGATAATACACATTTTTGACTTGTGAAATGAGGAAAAGAAGCCTGCTGTTTCAGAGCAACCTGCAGGTAAGATATTTATTTAAGTTTATATTGATGATAATTATTAAATAAGAAATTATTTTTAATCAATATTGGTCAAAGGTTTCTCCTTTTGTCATCTTTTTCCTTCACTATATGTACCTTTGGTATTATTTGAGGTTCACAATTGTGTATTTTACCAAGCAGTTGTTGGCTAATTAGTTTTTATGATTCATATGCACTAAAATTCACCGGAATGCAGGAAAAGAAGTCTGAAGTAAAATTTTCCTGGTGGGGAACCCCCAGACCCCCCACTTACAAAGTGGCCTGACTGGGGCTGTATTTTGCCCTTTTTTTCTGGTCTGAATGATTTTGCCAGTCCAGCCCTGTTTTTAACTGAGCTAAATTGGCATCATTTAAAGTCAGCTAACTGTTATCAAAAAACACATAACTCAACGTACATGGTCTGATATAAAGATTGAGTGCAGGGTTTCCTGCCTCTTGGTGGTTTGTTTGCTGTACATTTTTGTTCTAACATACAGCACATCCTCCCCACTCACATTTACAGAGGGAACATGCCTGTCTGCTGTGGTGACAGCAAAAGAAGCAGAAAGTGTGGACCCTACCCATCCACTCAGGGACAACTTGGAAAACAAGCTCTCACTTGTTAAAATAAATTGTCATCATTCCCATTCCCAAAAAGCCAGCTATCAGCAGTCTAAATGACTAAAGACCCATAGCCCTCATGTCAGTTGTTATGAAGTGCTTCGAAAAACTGGTGGCACAACATCCCCATCTACCAGGACTTTACCTGGGCTGCAACCACCACAGGAGTGGTCAAGAAGGCCCAACAGAGACTACACTTCTTAAGACTGCTCAGTAAAAGCGGACTAAAAGACAACCTGTTGGTGACCTTCTACCGCTCCACTATTGAGAGTGTGCTGCCATACTGCATCATTGTGTGATAAACTGGCTGCCCTGCTGCAGACAGGAAGGCCCTCCATAGGGTTTTCAGGACAGCAGAAAAGGTGATCGGCTGTCCCCTACCCTCTCTGGAGGACATTTCCAGCTCTCTGTGCCACAGTACAGCCAGGAGGATCATCAAGGACAGTTTCCATCCTGGTAATAAACTCTTTGCACTGCTTCCCTCTGGAAAGTGCCATGCAAGTCTTGAAAGCCGCACTGAAAGACTCAAAAACAACTTCTTCCACTGGGCCATTGGAACTGTGAATGCTGCTAAGCTGAGCCACCTCACATAAGCTAATAGGGGCAATATTTTACCACAGTGCCCTCAGGCAATACCTTTTTTATAACTCTAAATATGTATAAGTACTTTTTAGTAGATCTGTGATTTTATATGTTTTTATATGATTTTATATGTTGCTTCTTAAGTGTGGGTAGGGTATGTTACTTTGTACTGATCAGACGTGGCACTTGAATTTTGTTGCACTATGTGTAAAGACAATAAAGGCACTCTAAACATGTACCCCGTGTCCACTAGGCCCCTGCCACCAGAAGTGTCTTCATGGGACATAAAACATTTAGTAAGATCATTATTTGTCATAGGGAATCAGTAAATACTACATACTATTCAGCAACCTAAGATCTCTGCTGACCCAGGATGCGTGATTCCAACCTTGTCTCCCACAATACTAAGAACCAAACTCACTTACCTTTTTTTTTTGCCCACATTCAAAATTTGTAAACCTCTCTGGCATTAAAGTCATTCTTCATTAAAAAAGATAACAAATATTATTCTCTACAATGCGTGGAAATGTTCAGCATCTTTTTTAGATTTGTGCAAGTTTTAATTTCAATGTTAAAAGGTCATGTAATTGTGTCGTTACAATGCATCACCTCATAAAATTATAAAGATAGACACTATAAAGTCTGTGCTGGAAATGAAATACAAGGGCATATTGTATTGCAATATCATTTTATCCCATTTGTAATTGTTTTTGTGCTTCCACCCCTTTGTAATTTCAGCACACTAATTTTTTTTTAAAAAAATGATATGCTCTGACTGTATCTGTGTAAATGTCCTCTTTTGTCACCCCATACTACAACAGCCATGCTCATTGTCTATATTTATTCTCTTGACCCAACAGCTGCTCAGTAAACCAATCCCTTACAAGAAGAGGGGGCAGCTGCCACTTCATAGATAGAGACAGGGAAAGAGAGGGAGCTCAGTAAAACCAGTCAGAGAGAGACAGTGTGACACAAATTATTGAGATAAGTTAATACGGGTTACAAATGAGTGGACAGATGTAGCCAACACAATTACTGCATTTTGAAAAAGTCTTCGACAGACCTTCTTGGAATACCACCTCTAATTCAAAGCAAACTTGGTACAAATACCCTTTTGAAGCTGCAATGGCAGATGGCAGCAGTCCCCCATTGTCATCCTACATCATGGATGAGGAAACTCTGAAGAGAAAACAAAAAGAGAAGCTAAAGAAGCTGATGGCTACAGGA
The DNA here is from genome assembly GCF_006386435.1 of Epinephelus moara. Taxonomy (NCBI): domain Eukaryota; kingdom Metazoa; phylum Chordata; class Actinopteri; order Perciformes; family Serranidae; genus Epinephelus; species Epinephelus moara. Next base: position 97,656 of record NC_065529.1, read on the forward strand.
GGCAACCCGAGGCCTGCACGCTCTCTCCTCTTCTTAACACTGAGGAATCCCTTCCGCAAGGCATGCATCAGTATTGTGGAGTGGAAGTATCCTGCTGTAGTAAAGGGTCCTATAGGGCAGAGGGTTGGCTGGATCAAACATAGGTTAACATTTTATGTGATTCCTGCTACCGCAGACAATATTTATTTTCAGTAACTGTTAAATTTATTTTAAATTTTAAATGTAAAATGTTAATTGTAGTACAGCTGTGTGTGTGTGTGTGTGTGTGTGTGTGTGTGTGTGTGTGTGTGTGTGTTGAGGTGTTTGCAGCAGTTTATTTATGTGATGTGGGAACGTCTATATCTGAACTACTATGGATGGCATGTTGGCTTCCTATAAATCAATTTCAGACCTTTTGAAATCATAATCCTACTGGCCATTTTTGCCAACTGTGTGGCCCTGGCTGTGTACTTGCCCATGCCTGAGGAAGACAGCAACAACACCAACAGCAACCTGGTGCGTCAGTATGCTTGTGTTTGTTCAAAATGCAATGAGATATTATTGATATCTCGTTGCATTTTGAAGATATTGGGGGAAAAAAGCTTATTGATGATTCACATAAAACTACAAACTACAAATTAGAGAGGGTTACTTGACTGTCACGACATGTCAGCTTAAAATCACAGCTGCAAATTAAAGCAACAATAGATGTAAAAACAATCTTTTCAATCTTTTCCTCTTTTTCAATTTCTCATTTAATTTATTGGAAGTGACCAATGTAAGTGCACTTGTCCTTTAAACTCAATTTAAAAAAAAGCTAACAAAATAAAAGACATCTGGTACATTCGTTACAGGCGTATCAGTTTGTAGAACAACTTTGTAGAACTATTTTGAATAGTTACAACAAGAGGCTGCACTGCAACGTGCAAATCACTCCTCGTGGCTGCCTGCGCTTTCCCTGTCTTCGTGGCTGCAACCTGCGCTCTCTTCATCTACCACTTCATCGCTACTGCTGTACACAATTTAAAAACTAAAACATCCATAATTCATGTAGGAACTGCTGCAGCCAATGTGCAGCTGGTGGGAGCTGCAGGACGACTTAACCACCATGATCAGTTTTTAATGCTTTATCAGGCAATAACTACTCTGGACTCTGCTCGAGTGTAATTTTTGGGACAATTAGGACAGGATTCGGGATTCGGGACAACTGCTTGGATTTCGGGACTGGTCTCCCTAATAGAGTTCACTGTGAGACACTGTTAAAACTTTTTTGATAACTTTTGATAAGCTTGGTGCATTGTAAATCCACATTTAAAAAACTAACAAAACGCATCTATGATTATGGAGATGTCAAAAATGTGTTTCTACTCAGGCAGACGTTAATGGTTGTTGAGGGTTTTTTGTAGAGCACATTGAGCTGAACCTTTATCTTGCATTTCAAGAGGGGGGTGTGGCCTTTCCAAAACTGAACTTTTGGGCCCTAATTTTAGCAACCCTATCTGGCTGATTGGTGTAATATGTGTTAAGGAGCATTTGCACGTAACTTTCAATCACTGGTGAAAATTTCATGTGTCTGTATATTCACACAAAACAATAGGTTTTCAGCCCTTAGGGATTGGACCCCTAATGAATGTAACGGGAAGCAGCAAGTCTGGGGTTCAACTGAGCATGGTCTGTTAGAAATTGAAAGCTGAAAAGGATCAAGACCTAACTAATAAGTTTTACGATAATGGCAGATGCTTATTCATTTACAGCTTGGTCACATGCTTCTGCAGCAACGCCATAACCTGCTACTGGTCAGTTGGTAAAACAATTTGGAGTCATGTTTCAACAGCTTAAAAATTCCCACCAAGTTTTGTAATGATTGGACAAACAATTTCTGATTTTCAGTTTGTGTTTTGCCATACCCATTTTGTAATTTACATTTGTAGCATCCCCCGGTAATTATTTTGAATGGACCTTTCAGGGTATGTTTCAGGTAATTATGTGAACACATTTTGCAAGTTTTGTGATGACTGGCCCAACGGTAATGGATTTACCTTTATTTATTTGCTGATCCACACCCATTTTAAAGTTCATTGGTCAATATCTTCAAAACCCAAGGAGATATCTCAAGGACTTTAAGAGCTTGATATAGGCTTAGTCCAGTCATTTTCTATAGAAACAAATTGTACAAGATGAACCTATGGTTTAAGAGGAGATGTTGACATTGTTTTTTTATTTTTTTATTTTTCAAAAGATTGAAAAATGCAGAAAAATCTAGTCAGGCAGACTGTTTTGGCTCTTGAAGCTTTTTTTCCATAGAGCCCACTGAACCTGGGTGTCAACTTCTTGGACTCTGCCTGCAAGGGTAGGTCACAGGTTGACAGCCACACCCTCTGGCCCACTTGGTAAATGGTACTTTCAGGCAGCCCTCGACATCAGAGGAAAATACCTGGCTCCATCACATTTCCACCAGAGAAGGGGGTCTCCGTCTCCCTGAATAACAGGCTCGCAACAACAAGCAGTTATCTCTGCTCCTGCTCGCTCCTGTATGGTGCCGACCGGACCTGCCACCGTGTCGGCTTTTCTTTGAAAGAGGCTGCCCAGAGTCATCTTCTTTTGGGTGGTTCAGGTTTCGCTTCTCCTCCCTCCACTCTGATGGCCACTGGACCTGCTGCTGCTGCTTCCAGAAGTTTTGAAGTTGTGGGGTTTTTTTGGGACCAACTCGCTTGATGCGCGGCTTGCCATGTTTTCTTCTCTTTCTCATGTCCGAGCTGCCACGTGACGACGTCACATCCAAAAACTTTATCAAATGTCATCTCCCGACAACAGTTAAGGGCAGTTATAAGAGAAACATTATAGCCTACTATTAGTTTTAAATTGTAATTAGTATTAAATTGAAAACTCAACCAAACATACGTAGGTGATGGACAAGCACTCATTATTAAGACATTAAATAAATTATATTTAATATTATATCAGGCCCCTCTAGGCCTATATGGGCAGCAGATTTTTTTAATGATGGTAATGAAACTGATACCGTTGCTATTTTTATATACCGCAGGATACCTTATTACTGTATTATCGCCCAACCCTAATGAGAGTGCAAAACTTCTTCCAGAATACTGATGTTAACTAGGATCCCTGGAGACCACACTGGGAGCTTGGGCAGGTGCATGAAGTGGGCCATCTGACTGAATCAGTCTACAATCATCAGAATGGTGGTGTGCCCATTGGATGGTGTCAGAAGTCCAAAGAGAAGCCCATTAGAGGACGTTGGACCTCCAGCTCTAAGGAATGAACAGGCGGTCAGGAGGGCAGGAGCTAGGACCGGGCTGGTTCTCCAGAATGGCCTAGACTTGGGGCGGCTGTGGTTCAGAGGTAGAGTGAGTTGTCCACTAGATTGTCCATTAGATTAGCGGCTCGATGCCCATCTCCTCCAGTCTTCCTGTGGAAGTATCCTTGAGCAAGACACTGAATCCCAAATTGCTCTCGATGGCTGTTCCATTGGTGTGTGAGTGTGTTAAAAACTGAGTAGGTGGCACCTTATATGGTAGCCTCAGCCACCAGTGTGTGAATGTGTGTGTGAATGGGTGAATGTGACTCGTAATGTAAAAAGCGCTTTGAGTGGACAGATGACTAGTAGGTGCTATACAAATGCAGGTCCATTTACTTTCTCCTCTACCTCCCAGGTGAGTGAGGCAACTAAACCAGGAGCAGGGGGGCTAGGGGTGGCTCCACAAACTGGTGGGACAGGGCGTCGCAGGAACCAGCTTGGTAGAAGAAGGAGAATTTCAACCTTGTAAAAAACAGGGATCATCTTGGTTGCTAAGAGTTAAGCCTTTTGGCGGACTGGATGTACTCAAGGATCTTGTGATTGATCCAAACCAGAAAGGGCAACTTGGTACCTTGAGCCAGTTGCACCACTCGACCAGGGCCAGCTTAACAGCCAGTAGCTCTTGGTTCCCCATGTTGTAGTTTCTCTCCATCAGGTAGAGTTGCCTAGAAAAGCAGGGGCAGGAATGGAGTTTCTGGTCATTAGCAGCCCACTGAAATAGGATGGCTCCCATTCCAACATCGAAGGCATCCACCTCCACAATAAATTGCTTTCAGGGTCAGGCACTTGGAAGATCGGGGCCAATGTTAACTGTACCTTGAGGTTCTGGAAGGCCTCTTCAGCCAAGGAGGACTACTGGAACAGCACCTTGAATGAGGTAAGGAATGTGAGCAGGGCAACCACAATGCTCTTGCCACAGGTGAATCTCAGATAGAAGTTTGTGAACCCCAAGAACTGCAGCTATTAATGTGAGTTTGGGACAGGCCGGGATGTAACAGCTGACCCCTTGGCAGGATCCATCTGCATGCTTCCCTGCCCCATGATGTACCCCATGACGGAGACAGATGATTATTTCTCAGCTTTGATGAACAAATAGTTCTTTAGGAAGTACTAAATGATCACATGGATGTGATGCACATGCGCCTCCTTTGACATCATTGACAAGGGCCTGGAACAAGGCTGAGGCATTGGTGAGGCCGAAAGGTACAATTTTTATGTCATATTTATGTCCTGTTGGGGTGTTGAAGGCCATCTTCCACTTGTTACCCTCCCGGATCGAGTGGTAGGTGTTGCGTTGGATGACATGATTTTGCAGGACCAACATTGCAATCAACCAATCACAGCCCTCTAACATCATCAGTGTGCTGCTCCTGTGCTTCTTTCAAAATTCCTTTGTACTTCTTCAGAGCTGAGCTAGTTTTCCAAATCAAAGTTAATACAATTGAACAAAATCCACAGTAACATTGAACAAAAACGTTGTGAGCAACAGCAGGGTTAGCGAGTTGGCCTGCTAACTAGGTTGGCAATGCTAATCAGTAAACTTGCTGATAAACAAGAATATTAGTGAGCTAGCTAGGTTCATTAATCACGCGTTGGCATCAGGGCCCAAAGAAACCACCTTGAAAACCTCCCATTCAGCAGTTCCTTAGTCTCCTTAGGGGAAGAGTTGTAGGGCTGCAGGGAGAAAAGGATGGAACAGTGCATGATAAATGGGTTGCAGCCCTTAGGATCTTCAGCATTCCACTCTAGGCTCCCCACCTGCAGCTCCAGTGCAGTCCCCAGAGGTGCAGGTGTTGAGCAGAAGGAGGAGGTGTTATTGCCAGCTGGGTCAGGGTTCCTGCTAGCTGCTGGACTTGGGTGGCTAGTGCAGCTAGTGCATGCTCATGGGTGGTTCGACCTGATTTGCCTCAGAGGCTGCACTGGCTGGCAGTGCATTGTGCTGCTGGAGGATGTCTTCAACCCTCTCGAGGCTAGAGGCCTCTCGATTGTACTGTAATGGGTTGTCTTTGGACCCAAATGCAGTCTCGGGATACCAGGAACAGTTGATAAAGATGTGTTTACAATTCAACACTCCAACACTCCACAAAGTCCGGCTGAACCGAGCCAGGAGACAGGTGAGTGAGCAGTAATGCTTGCCCAAACACACAGTTCAGTTCAATAACATGCAATGGTACTGTGTAGAAGCAAGCAGGAGATGTAGTGGGGAACCAGATAAGTACAAAGTTCAGGCAGAATAACCAGTAGGGGACAGGTAGAAGGTAGGTTGAGGCCAGGCAGAGGATTGAGAAGCCAGCAGCCAGAAGGCTGGTGCATTTATCAAAAATCAGATGAGGCAGAGGCGGCAACAGCGTCTGGAATAAAGTGCTCAGGAGTCTTGCATGAGTGGCAAAGAACAATCTAGCAACAAGTGTCTGTGAGGGTGGGCTATATACAGGCTGTGAGTAATGAGAAACAGGTGAACTTGATGAGGTGGATGTGACCGATGAGGCGGGGAAAACCAGGGTGAATGGAGAATGACTGACTGGTAGCTGGGTGACTGGGCATGCAGAAAAGAGCAGGTCACCATGAACACAGAACTGTGACACTGAGTACAAATCCTAGCCATTTAGTCGTTTCAAATTAAATCAATCATTTATTTAAGGTACAACTCCAGTGAAATGCGATCCCATTAGCTCCTTTAACTTGTACACTGTAATTTAGACCTTTATTGCGTCTTCTGCTGCTTCAAAATTGTCCATGCTTCTGGATGGTTCCAGTAATACATAGCTTCTGATTGTGGAATGATTTAACTGTCCATTTAGTCAGGTTCACTGTGTACAAACATGTACTTTTGTGGGAATTTTTTGGGGATATTTTGACCTATACATTTTTGGAATCTGCAGACCTTGGGGAATCCAAAAACCAATGTTGCCACTTGCACAGACACCTGTATGGCGGCCATTTTGAAATTTCAAAATGGCCGCCATAAAATACAGAATTTCAGCTACCTTGGCCTCTAAACAACCTAAAAACTCAATTAAACATGCCAATCATATGTTTTCTTGGTCAAGGAATCCAATGGTGACTTCAAAATTATGCTCAGAATCGTGCTGTGGCGCCCCCTAGGGGTGGGAAAGAAAATTGTGGCACCCCCAAGAAGTGGAAAAGGAAATTGTTACTCTAATCCCCCTTAATGACCCCATGTCAGAAGTCCGGGGACAAAATACTTAAAATTTCTGCATATGATTATATAAACAATGACAAAGGTAAATTAAAACTATAATCCATACATTAATGTGATATACATTTATTACACCATAGGCTGGTAACAGTCGGGACTCGGTCGGCACAGAAAACTCAAAACCCAAAAACTCAAAAACTCTCAATATAAAATTCTTTACAAGGGGGCTGAGGGGCTAACCCAGTGTAAGTCCAGATCTGGAGAGTGAGTCCTAGGACGGGTCTGTTGTCTCTCAGCGATGAGTCCAATCATATGGGATTGAGTGTGGAGACACTGGAATTGCTGGCAATGGTCTTGGATAAAAGAAGAAACTGGATATTAATGAATGGCTGGTAAATAGAGACAGGGAATGTTCAATTTAACTAGAAAAAAAACTCATGCAAGAAATCATGGAAGGAGATTCTCTGAACTTACCCTTATGCTTTCACAGGTCTTCATCACTTTCCTCGGTGTCATTCGGGCCACCGCAGTCTGCATCATTCTCACATTCACTTCCACACAAACAAAGGTCTGTGCAGGCCAGATTGTGTCTCCTGCATGAGCACCGCTGGGTTGTGCAGTTGGTTTTACAGTTACACCTATGGGTGGAAATTAGCTATTTAGCTACAACCTTGTACAGTGCATATCTCCCTATTTATAGGGCTAATGTTTATTGTACCTTGTCCCTGTCTCAAAAATAAAATCACTCACTCACTCACTCACTCACTCACTCACTCACCTGACCATCTCTAGAATGGCCTGTGGTGCAGGTGCAACCTTTGTTGTAGTAGGCAGTATCTTGCCATTGGGGTCTTGATAGTAGCCATGTTGGAGTGGGTCAAAAGGTTTTTGCCACATCACAGTGGCTTGGCACCACACCCTACTTTGGACCCGGACACGTTCAATATGTTCTGCAAGGGCATCGACTGTGGGAGGCAGCTTGCTGCTTTCAGCCAGGTGCTTGCAGAAGAGATGCCACCTTAGGTCTATAATGTTTTTTATGTCAATGCCTTTCGGGCAGTACACTGAGCACACAAACTTTTCCAGCGCATCTTTTACTTCCTGTTGCACGTCGCCTTCGTCAGAGAGTTTCACCAGGGCGGAGAAGATGTCCTTGTCAGCCTTCATGTACTGTTGAAACCATCTAGTTTTGCTGATTCTGGAGAATCTCCCAACATTGTCAGCTCCAGTGAATGCATGGAATGCTGGTAATGCTCCTGCCTTCTCTTGTCCCAGTGCCTTCCAGATTGGCTCAATCTCCACAGTACCCGATGCCATATGTATTGCACTGTTTCTACAGAGCTTCTCGTAGTGTGCAACAGCCAGAACTAAGACATCTGTATCTGGGCTGAAGATGACCATCCGTGCTTTTGGGCAGCGCTGTGCTGCAGATGCTGCTAAGCATATCATTAGTGTGTCAGCCTCCTCGTGGTTGTTTTCTTCAAAACACATTTTGCTGCGATTGCTTCTTGTGCTGCCTGAGGCCGATGTGATGAACAACCTTTGGGAGTTTGCATTCTGGTTGAGGACTGCTTGTGCAAGGTACTCAGTTAGATCAGCTTTGGTCTGTTCATGAGATAGGAACCGTCTCATTGGTATATGTTTGATGTTGGTTTTATCATCAATCTGGTATTGAATGGGATCTTTGCCTTGTTGTCGTTTCTCCCTTGTTTTCTGTTTCAGTGAGTCAGCTTTATAGGTGTCGAAGACCAGAATAACCTCATCAAAATCTGCTGTCAGCATCAAGAGTCTGTCATTAAAGTGCTGGCCCAGATCTTTGACTGTACTGATTGTCCCCTGTTTCATTGCCAACTGCTGGACTAGAACCATTCCATCCACCACAGCGATTTGCGGACTCTTGGATGGTGTTAAAGATGTTTCAGGTCCATCACCATGTTCTGCAGACATCTGTGCTTGTGTCTGTTGGACTTCTTCATTTATTTTCACTTTTTCCAGACAATGTATGAGCTTTGACTTGTCAGTACACGGAAGGACGGATCCATTTGGGGCAAACAGTGCTCTGGGAGTTATTGTAAATTCATATTTCCCTACAGCATTTTTCATATCAATATCCCGGTTCGATCTGGCGAGAACCATAAACCGACCATATAGATCTTTTGTTTCTCTTAGATCCACTGACTGGTCTCGAATCTTTACTGACTGCTTTTTGTTTCCTGACAGGAACATGGCATTGTTCTGCCTCTTGATTGGTGCCCACAAACTGACATTTCCATTGATGCGCTCAGCAACATATTCTTCATACAATTTCTGTCCATAGTCGCCAACATTCAAAATCTGTAGGGCATTCTCTTGGGGAACATATGCATGTGTCATGAAGTTGTAAAGCTGATCACCTTCTGCATCAAAGGGATTTCCGTGACTCAGTATTGTAGACTTGATCTTGTTGACAGCATCATGTTCTTTTTGGATAGCACTTGCTTGTACCTCATGGTGTGCTTGTGGTTTATCAGCCCTGATACCAAATTGCTCTTTGTACTCTGTTGAGAGGCGTGACATTTCTGGTGTGGCGAGAAAGAACCTCTGTCGTGCGTTGGCGTTATTGGAAATACCAATTAAACCAGAGTGTATCTTCATCATCCGATTTAGTTGCTCGCATGCATGGTCTGCGCCAATTGAGACAAACGGTATCTCGGACTTTGTGATGGATATATTCCCATCTTGAAGTTCATGCCAGGTGTCTGGGTGACTGGTCTTCAGATCCTGCATGTCTGCAATGTACCGTGGCCATAGGCGTTTGTATTTCATTCGATCTAGGGCAAAGAAGAGCTTACTTAGTGCCTCTCCTGCTTGCAGGTGGAGAACTAGATCAGCATTTCTTGAGGCTTCAATGAAGAGCAGGATGGTTTCAACATGGCGGAGGTAATTTGTAAGTGACTTAAACATTGCATTACAGCATTTTTCTGTTTCCCATGTTTTCAGCTGTTCGATAACACCTTTGTCTGTAAGGATTTGGAGTAGGCTGTCATTTGCATTAGCAATGCATTCTCCACTTGTGCTTTTGTCAACAGCTAATCTTGCACAGGCTTCCTGGACATCACTCACAGGCTGGGAGCAGATGGATTTGAGGTGTGGCTTTTCTGAAAAGAATTTTTCCAGGAGAAGTTCATACAGAGACCATCCAAATCCATGCATCATCTATCCCTGAATTTTCAATGCATGTACCTAGTGCCCGCAGTGCTGCCATCACAGTGTGTAGCTCACCCAGCCTGGGAAGAACTGTTCTTTTCAAATCATCCCTTGAGTCCAACAGCTGCACTGCCTTTTCGTATAAGGCCATGTCGAAGGTTATCACTGTTGGATGTTCTTCACCAACAACCAAACTCCTCAACTGGGATGCTTGTAGAATCACAGTGAGCATTGTAGACCACTCATGTGCAACTTCTGGCAGTAGCGGTAGAGCACCAACATGGGTCACAGATTGGCTGGATGACACAAGTGACTTGAATCCAGCCCAACCAGGGATTTTGCTTTGCTCTCCATTTTCTCTAGACAGGGCAGATGCGATGATCCAGCCTTTGGTGGTCATTTGATAAGACTCGGCAACTCCTGTAGTGTTGACCTCAAATCTTTGTGCTCTCTGGACCACTCTGCGTTTGGGTTTGCTACAAGGCTTGATGGGTGTGTGGTACGGAGAAACTGATAGATTCTTTGCCTCTTCAAGTTCCAGACTGGGTGCAATGACCTCCCCTTGAGCACTGGCCTTCTGATATACTGCAGTGATTGTCCCATGTGTGGTTCCTTTTCCATCCACTGTGTCCTCGGCAAAGTCAGTGTTGTCGACAGCAAAGAACACAAAGCTTCCTTTTTTAAGGAAGTGAGGTACATACAGGCCATTGAAGCGCTTTGAGTTCTCCACAACAGCATTGGCTATAGCCGTTTCCAGAAGCAGTGTCCGATTGTATGGCACACAGTAGCTCTGTAAGTGAAGGAGGTCCAACAGCTTCTTGTTCCTGGTGTCATGATGGATGGTAAGTGCCAACCCGAGAACCTGCGGATTTTCTCTGGCATGCTGTATCCGGAACCTGTCTGTCACCTCCTTCGGTTGGTGTCGCACCTGCCTTTTGCTTTTGAAAGCATACATGATGTTTTGGCTTATTGTAAGGGCTGATTGTTGCATTGTCCTACTCCTGGTCTCTGTTTGCAACTCAACTTCAGGTCCTACCAATATCCACTGTATAAGGCTGTATAACTCTACTGGAACATCTTCTACCTTGCTCAATATGTTCATGCCTGATTGTTCCTTCTTATTGAAATTCACAATACTTCTGCGTATTAACTGAGCTGACTTGTGCAACATCTTCATGTCATCCATTTCACTTGCATGGTCCTGATCCATTTCACTTGCATGGTCCTGTGTCATAGTCATGTGGACCATACTCTCTTCACAGGCTTCAGGGCAGTAAAGAATGGATGGCCTTTTCCTGTTTGGTCTCACACACTTCACTCTTGGTAAATTGTGACAAATCTGATCCCTTAGCCATTTCCTTGTCAGTTTTGGTTTGTGCTTCTGTGCCTCCTCACTGCCACCAAGCATAGAAATGTATGTTCTTTCTACATCATCCATGGGGAGAAATGCTTTGTCTTGAGTTTTAATGTCAACAATATTGATCAACTCGATCAAACATGACATCTGCATGGGCAGGTCTTCTGTTGTGCATTTGGCTTCATCGTGGGTATGGTTTCTGAGGACATGAAACACATGGTTTCTCCAGCACTGCCTATGATATCTCACACCTATTGCATGGGCATCACTTGGTGATATTGCAGTGCTTAATCTTGTCATCAACACTGGATCTTGGGAAATATCAACAGCCTGTCTGAGTGCCTCTCCTGTATTCTCAGTTCTTAGTTTAAAGAGTGGTTGACTATTATCTGTTTGACAGAAGAAGCATAGGTTGTTGAGTAGTGGGTTTGTTGCAGATCTTGTGAAGGGCATTGAGGGTCGTGGTTCACTGGCTTCCATTTCTGTACTGGATCTTTTATAGCCACGTTTTATTCCAGTGGACATTGCATGTTCAAAGCGGTCTCTGGATCGTTGCAGCTTTGTTTGGTGGGTGGCATTAGAGTAGCAGCCTCTATGCCATGTGACTTTCCTTTCTGCTAGGATTTCTTTAGTGCATCCTTGGAGACGGCTTTGAATTTTCAAATATTCTCCATCAAGTACTCGAGCTCGCTCATTCACCACATCAAGTACTTTTTGTAAGGAATCAATCCTGGGATTCAGAACCAAGTCTGTTTTACTAGCATTAGACCCCTGACAGAAAATGCATAGTTTCCAGTCCACATCTTCAGCCGAGTTGTCGTCATCATCAGGGATTTCATCCATGATAAGTTATGCTCTGAAAATACAACAACCACCTTATTATTCATAAATCAGAGGCATCATCAAAGTCACTGAAAATGCTTGGGTTTGGATTATTACTATGTTATATTTATATTAGTAATAATTACACCGAGCTAAACTGTAGCTATCAGGTTCATCACATGGTTAACAGACCTTTCTCCTTCTCCTGCAGCACATATGCATCAAAGAGTGAACGATCTGAAAAATAAAATAATACAAAATAAATGTAGGCCATTGTTTCAGTTAGTTTTCAGTTCACCTCAAACACAAAAAACTTAGTAGGCCTATCTGAAAGATAATTGAAATTACACTCATTTTCTAATGTAATAAAATATGTAGCCTAGGCTTTCCCTCAGGACGTGCATTGTTCACTGCAGCTAGCTACTTTTTTTGCTAGTCATCTCAATAACCTCTAAAATTAAATTCAGTTTGGTTTTATATTTTTTTATCATAATGGAGAGATGGTGTTAATATGATCACCTCCATCAGATGAAGAGCCTGATGGAGTTCAGGTCTGACAGAGTTGACGCAAGGAAAAAACACTGCAGCTAGCTAGCTAATTTCAGCAACCAGCTAGCTAATTTTGGCAGTTACTAGCTAGCAACTGCCAAAATTAGCTAGCTGTCTTAATAATCTGAATAAAATACTATAATTCAATCCACTATTGTATTTTAAAAAGTATAATAACAGAGAGATGGTGTTGAACTGGTCCAGCTGTTAAGGAATATTGACATTGTTTGTCTAAAATATCAAAAAATGGTTAACTTACAAGAGCGTGGTATTCTTGCATTCACCACAGGCAGAGGAATGGAAAGGGGTCCTCAGGGATATCGCAGACGATGCTTTTTCCTGATTTAATGGGGTTTGTGAATTGCTTGATTTTTGATATAAATTTCACTTTTCTATGTGGGACATGCTTTGTCCCAACTCTCAAGAATCAGTGATGTATGTGACTTGAGGGGGCAGTAAGAAGTGTAGCGATTTTCTTTACCACCCCTAGGGGGCACCATAGCACGATTCTGAGCATAATTTTGAAGTCACCATTGGATTCCTTGACCAAGAAAACATATGACTGGCATGTTTAATTGAGTTTTTAGGTTGTTTAGAGGCCAAGGTAGCAGAAATTCTGTATTTTATGGCGGCCATACAGGTGTCTGTGCAAGTGGCAACATTGGTTTTTGGATTCCCCCAGGTCTGCAGATTCCAAAAATGTATAGGTCAAAAAATCCCCAAAGAATTCTCACAAAAGTACATTTTTGTACACAGTGAACCTGACTAATTCATCCAGACCTCCAAAAGAAAGCCGCATGGTTGCCTTTCCTTTCCCACTTCTGCATGGTGTAATCTGATCCGCAACATGGCCCACCAACACACCAGTCCCTATTCACCAGAAAGAACACTCCTCCGTTCACACCTGCACATGAGAGAGAGAGAGAGAGAGAGAGAGAGAGAGAGAGAGAGAGAGAGAATTTGACTTTTAAAACAATGTTTATTTACATAATATTATAAGGACAAAATCTGTTTCTTTCTCATCTACTTCAACTGGTAAATTGAAAACAATAAATTACTACAATTCCATCACTACACACACACACACACACACACACAATATTGGGTTAAAAATTAAGGACCAGTGAACCATCTTCTGTCAGTGAACATAAAGCCTGTGTAATCCCCCACAGAGCCTTGAAAGAGTCCAGATTACTGGTCAGGGTATAGAAAGCGTGCTCTATTTTTAGACGAGCCGCCACCAGACCCTTCAGACTCTGCACTACATCGGTCCAGCCCTGACCTAATCTGATTCTTCCTGGTCTTCCAGATAGCTAACTTTGCAGTTCCAAACAGAAAATTGATTAGAACCAATGTTGATCTCTTACTTGATACATATTTAGGCCCAAATACAAAACAGGGGACAGAGAAAGTCTCTCTCAAAGCCTCCACCCATTCCTGCAGTACCCTAAATAAGCCCGCTAACCGAGGACAAGATATCACTAAGTGCTCAAGTGTCTGACTTTGTGCACAGAACGGACATCCCTCCCCAGTGCTTGGATCCAGGTGAGCTCTGTGTCTGTTTGTGGCTATTGCTCCATGTATAATTCTCCATTGGAGGTCAGCCACCCGTTTCTCAACAGGAGGCTTATACAGGACCCTCCACCTGCCTTTCGGGGTAGAGCCTGAAGTAAAAACCTCATTCCACCTCGACTCTTTTACCCCAGCCAGAGAGCGAAGGTTCAACAACTTCACACAACGTTGATATAGCAGCTTCTTCCCACAAGAACTGAAATTGCCCAGCACTGGTGTTTTTAGAGAGAGAAGTCTTCCACTCTCCTCTCTCCACTCTCCAACAGCAGGACTGACAATCATGGAAGGGCAGATGTACTTTTCTTCACTCCACTGGTCAACCAGAGCACGATTTTTTACAAACACTCTCAGTGGTGGCACAGACAGGGACCACCAGACTTCCTCCACAATCCTCCTCAGCACTCTTGATGATCTGATGTTAGTGATATCACGAAGTGTTTCCATGGAAGCTTTTGCCAGATGTCCCAGTTTAATAATGCCAGCCTCAACAAACTTAGTCCTAAATGTACTGGAGGAAAACATGGTGTTTACAAGGAAGTCATTATAAAACAGTGGCTCCTCAAATAGCCACATTCCTGGTCTGGGGTCAGGAGTCCGTGTGACTTTCAGCGTCTTCCAGGCATCAAGCACTGAGGTGTCGCCCAGCTTTCCTGAGAAGCAGCCGAGCAGGAGCGAACCAGCCGTGACTGCAGCCATACAGCAGCCTCTGCGCTGTCTGCAGTCTGAAGGCTGCAGTTCTGGACAGAATGTCTATGAGTCCTTGTCCTCCCTCTGCCACAGGGAGATATAAGGCCGATGCCCTCAACCAGTGCTGACCAGACCAGAAAAAGTTCACAAGGAGCCACTGCACCTCCTTCACAAGTCCTGGCGGTGGCACTAAAACAATGAGTCTGTGCCACAGAGATGAGGCAACAAGGTTATTAACTATCAGAGCTCTCCCCCTGTAGGACAGGTGAGGTAGCAACCATTTCCATTTAGACAACTTGGCTTCCACCTTGTCCAGCACTCCCTCCCAGTTCTGCCTCTGAAAATCCTCAGTTCCTAAGTATACTTCTAAGATTTTAGCTCCCCCTTTTCCCCACTTCAGATTCCCTGGAAGACCAGGAATGCTCTCCAAGCTCCACTTACCCACCAAACAAGCTCCACTTTTTCCCCAGTTAACCCTGGCTGAAGAAGTTTTGGCGTATAAAGCCAGGCTTTCTTTCAATGCTTGGACGTCTCCCTGATCCTGGACAAACACATTTATATCATCCGCGTATGCTGATACAACAGGAGGGCTTTGAACTAGCTCTGGCAGAGAGAGACCCCTCAGCTTGCTCCACAATCTGCGGAGAAGAGGTTCAACAGCAAAACTATAAAGCTGCCCTGAGATGGGGCATCCTTGCCTTATCCCTCTCCTCACTGGCACAGGGCAGCTCAGCCCTCCTCCCACCTTTACCACACAACAAGCACCACTATACAGAAGCTTTATCCAGGACATGAATCCCTCCCCAACACCAAAAGCCTGCAATGTAGAAAAAAGAAAAGTATGATCAACACAGTCAAAAAAGCCTTCTCTTGGTCAATGGATATGATACCAACATTGATATCATATAACTCACAAATATCAAATACATCTCTCATCAGGAATAAATTATCCAGCATAGACCTGTCTGGAGCACAGTATGATTGATCAGCACCAATTAACATTTCAATGAAGATTTTCAGTCTATTTGATAAAACCTTGGAGAGAATCTTATAGTCCGTGCATAAGAGAGCTACTGGTCTCCAGTTTTTTAAAAGGGCTAAGTCTCCCTTCTTAGGCAGCAGAGAGAGAACTGCACGCCTACAGGAAGCTGGAAGTGTCCCTAGAGAGAACTGCACGCCTACAGGAAGCTGGAAGTGTCCCTTTTTCAAAACACTCTTTAAAAATGTCAAAAAGGTCATGTCCCAAAATACTCCAGAAATGTTTAAAAAAGTCTGATGGTAAGCCATCTATTCCAGGAGCCTTGCCTGACGCCATCTGAGACACAGCAGCATTCAGTTCATCCAGTGTTATGTCCAAACTTAAAGTGTCCTGATCCTCTGGACTCAGCTGAGGAAGCCCCTGCAGAAGCTCCCCAGCAGCATCCACATCACAGCTATCCGCCCTGAACAAGTCCGTATAAAAATCCACTGCATGTTTCATCATCTCCGCTGACTCTGTGGTCACCTTTCCATCAGGGAAACGAAGAAACACCATTTGTTTCCTTACACCAACTGACTTCTTTAAAATAAAGAAGAAGGTTGTTGGTGCATCCATGTCGTGGAATTTAGTGAAGCGGGCTCAAACTAGAGCTCCTTTAGCGCTCTCTTGCATGAAAGAGTTTAGTTCTTGTCGTTTAGAAAGTAAGACATTGTTATTGTGCTGATCAGTTTGTGAGACAGCAAGATTTTCCAGGTCTCTTATCTCTTCTTCTAGCCTTTGCACAGCTCTCTTAATGTTAGCTGTCGAATAAGATGTATATTCCTGGCAAAACACCCTAATCTGAGCTTTTCCTCCCTCCCACCACTGGGAAAGGGAAGTAAAATCATGTTTCCTTGATCTCCAGTAATCCCAAAATAATTTGAATTTTTCACAAAATGTTTTATCATGTAATAATTTAACATTAAAGTGCCAAAAGGATTTTGGTTTTCCAGTGGGAGATAAAATCAGCTCCATTACAATTAAATGATGGTCTGTAAAAACAACAGGGTGGATCTGACAATTAAGAACTCGAGTAGTAAAAGAACCAGACACATAAAACCTGTCTAATCTAGCTGCACTAACTCTACCATCTGTTATTTTGACCCATGTGTACTGTCTGACTGAAGGATGTTTCATCCTCCACATATCAACCAAATCTGTTTTCTTTAGAACATGAGATAAGACAGCAGATGACTGAAAGTGTGGCTCCTCTCCAGTCCTATCTAAAGTAAAATCAGTGCAGCAATTCCAGTCTCCACCCAATACAATACACTCCCCTTGATCAATGTCACTTAACTTTTCTTTAATTATTTTAAAAAGCCCTTCCCGCTCAGAGCCTTGGTTAGGTGCATGAACATTGATCAACGTAAAAACAAAACCATCTATCTTAACTTTCACCATGAGGACTCTGCCCTTCACTATTTCTGTGCTGGTTAAGATGTTAACTTTTAAAGTAGGTGACAATAAAATCGCAACTCCTGCACTAAAATTTGTCCCATGGCAAAGGACATGTTGCCCTCCCCACCATAAGCCCCAGTCGATTTCATTCATTACATCACTGTGTATTTCTTGTAGAAAAACTATGTCTAGTCTTTTCTGTTGGATGACTTCTGCTATTAAAGCTCTCTTCTGTGCATCTCTGCCCCCATTTATGTTTAAGGATGCCACCCTCAAACCCTGCATATAAAAAGAGGAGAAGAGACTGAACAATAAAGAGCCAGACAGAAACAGACAGTAGAAAAAAGACACCCAGTGTTGTATGATCATGGTACTTTAATTAAGTTTCATTTTCTTTCCCCCTTCAGCTTTTAAAACTTTTCTTAGACCACTGACATGTTTTCGGAACATTTCCTGCCATCCAGTAAGTCCAAACCAACAACCTTCTGAAGGGTTGTCACTGATTTGATAAATTTTCCAACATCAGGAAAATAATCTTTGACTTGAATGGATTTACCAAATGTGTCATCCAAAAAAACATTTATCTCTTCTAGAGAATACAGATCTACATTTTGCGAAACACTTTCAGTGACAGAAACATTATCTGATTCTGATTCACAATCCACATCAGCCTCATCATCCTCAGGACATCCAGCAGACTCCATCACCTGCTCCTCTGCTTCCCTGTCCAGTCTGACCTGCAGCAGCTCAGCATCCTTCACAGCAAACACCTGAGCATCTTCACTCTGCCCTGTGTGGACTACAGGTTCAGCCTCAACCTCGTGTGCGTTATCTTTAGACACCGGTGCCAACAACACCGCTGACCCTGACCTCGGATCCACCGACACCAGCAGCCGGTCCGATCATGGAGCCACCAACACCAGCAGCCGGCCCAAACACAGAGCCACCAACACCAGCAGCCGGCCTGATCACGGAGCCACCGACACCATCAGCCGGCCCGATCACGGAGCCACCGACACCATCAGCCAGCCCGATCACGGAGCCACCAACACCAGCAGCCGGTCCGACCATGGAGCCACCAGCAGTGGCGACCCCGGGCACAGAGCCGCCAGCCCCGCTCCATACAGGTGAGGCAGCAGGCTGCTGCCTGCTGCTCCCCTCACCGCTGTCAGCCACAGCAGGTCCCGCTGCATGTTGTCTGTGGGGACAAGCGATCCGCTTGTGACCCACATCTCCTCACTTGAAACACTTCATGTTCCCAGAGCTTGCATACACTATGTAGGACCCCTCCTCATATTTGACACGGAAAGAGACATCCAGTGTTTGAGTCGGAGACTCCAGAAACATAAACACTTGCCTCCGCAGAGACTGAACATGTTTCAGCTTGGAGTCCTTGCAGCCCAGACTCACCATGCGGAACCCGCTCGCCAACCTCCCGAAGTGCTTCAGCTCTTTTTCCAGCGCCTCGTTGGAGATAAACGGAGGGACTCCGGACACGGTGATCCGAGTGGAAGGCACCGCCAGTGGGGAAACCTGTATGAAGTCATTGTTCACATTTAGACCGCTCTCTATGAGCTGATGGACAAAACCCTGCTCCTTCAGGAACACCACCACAGCTTTATTCATTCGCGAGGCACACAGCCAAACAACCACCAGACACACACCAAACTACACTAACAACTACCACAAACAACTACAATCATACAATAAACACAGGATGAAAAAAGAAGAAAAGTTTGAGAAACCATTTAAACTCACCGCACTCTCAACCACCAATCTCCCAGCATGCACTCTGACAGAGAGAGAGAGAAACAGAAAAGGGTGGCTCTCTGTCTATCTGCTTGAATACTCTTTGTGTCCATGGTGGCAATGGATGTTTAAAGAGACCAGGATACAGCGTTGGAGGCTGGACCCCATTTATTCCTATGAAAGTTTCTCAGTCGTGCATAAAGCCAAAAACAATTAACTGCTGCAAGTAAAGTTATCTGGATATTTGGCATTGCTTCTGCATTGGGCCCTAAAACACTGGAGACTTCCATCAGCTGAGCCCGCTACTTACGGCATAGTGCTCCAATAAGTTAAAATCACTTAAATGTGCCGATCTTCTAGACTTCCCAAATGTTATTCAACCATAGTAAAAGGAATTATTTTGCAGGGGTTGTGACATTCAAAAAAATGTATCCACTGATTTACAGACGTCTCTTTCACTATTTAAGTATATGGGGAAAAGTCTTTTGGGGCCCAGTAGCATCACATGGTAAACTCAGATGTTTTAATTCCACTGTTTGGCCACTACAAAAATAAGTTTCAAGTTTTCAAGACTCAGATTGAGAAGATTGAGGAGTACCATAAGCAGTAGGCTACTAGTTGAAAAAGCTTTTTGTTTTCTTTTTTGTTAAACTTTGTTTTATTTTATTTTCAATTTTGTTGACAATCACATAAACAAGAATACAGAGGGGCATCTCCAACATGTGTGGTTTTTCTTCTCAGTTCTTTCCAATTAGTCCAGTTAATTGTAGGTAGCATCACTTTCCATGTAGGTGGTCCATTTCCTCCAGTTTTTGCCAAATATATGTCCCTTGAGTTTTAGTTGGTAAGTCAGCTTTTCCATTGAGTGAACATCCAGGATGATCTCAAACCATTGCTCCTTGTTTGGTATTTCCACTTTGTACCAGTTCCTAGTTATAGCCTTTTTGCTGGCAATAAGTAAAATTTTAACCAGATACCTGTCTTCCTTTTGCACAGCATCATCAATTTTTCCCAGGTACATGACAACACAGTTATTTGGGATATCATATCCAATATGTCATTAATAGTTGTATTTACAATATTCCAAAAAGGTTTTAATTTACAGCAGCGCCAGAAGACATGTGTATGGTTGCCCTCTTGGTTACCACAGAGCCTCCAGCATGGTTGTTGGGTCTTTAATTATCTGCTCTTGATCTGGGGTGTTATGAAGAACCTAGTGAGGTTCTTCCAACCATATTCCCTCCATGTCTGTGA
This sequence comes from Epinephelus moara, assembly GCF_006386435.1. NCBI lineage: Eukaryota > Metazoa > Chordata > Actinopteri > Perciformes > Serranidae > Epinephelus > Epinephelus moara. The sequence goes on from NC_065529.1 coordinate 117,706, forward strand.
GCTGGTGGTAGTGCATTGTGTCATGCACATTTCGTATCAATCATCCTCCAAAATGTCAATATCTAACTCTGATTCCCATTTGCTTTTGAGGTATAGCGTTGAGTTTTCTCCTGAAGGGCTTCATAAAAGGCTGAGATGACCCTAGATTTACCCTGATGATATGCATCCACTATAATTTGGATAATGCCATTCAATTCGGTTTTAGAATCAATTCTAATCTCTTTCATAATGTGATCTCGAATTTGTAAATATCTGAAAAAATCTTGTTTTTCTAATCCAAATTTCTCTTTTAATTATTGAAAACTCAAACTTCCCCTGTTTAAAAATGGTGCAGAGAGCAGTAATTCCTTTCTCTGTCCATTGTTTAAACCTTGAGTCATTCAGACCTTGTAGAAACTTTTGATCATACGCCACCCAATTTAATATTTTTCTCTCTGCTTATAATTTGTATTTCCTCATTATCTTTTCCCAAATTTCCAGAGAAAAATTTGTTATTGGATCTATTGTCCTTTTTATCATTTCTGTTTGTTCTTTATTACCCAACAAAATTGGAATTTGTAAATCTGTAACTTCCATTTCCATATCTTTCCACCTCGCTTCATACTCAGGTATGCACCAACATGCTACAGGTCTCAGCTGTGCTGCATAAAAATATTCTTGCAAATTTGGCAAGGACATTCCACCCCTACTCCTTGCGAGTTGAAGAGTTTTATATCTTGTTCTGGGTTTTTTGCCGTTCCAAATGAACCTTGATATGCTTTTGTCCCAGGAGATAAATTTGTCTTGAGGTATCATTATTGATAAAGATTGAAAAAGGTATAACAACCTTGGTACAATATTCATCTTAGCAACCTTAATTCTGGAGCTAAAGTGAAGGGGAAAAGTCGACCACCTTTGCATATCTTTTTGAATGTTTAGGTCTATCACATTATAGTTGGCTTCATATAGTTTGTCAAGTCTCTTTGTTACTGTAACTCCAAGATATTTCATGGTTTTACAGTTCCAGTTTAGGCTGTATGTATCCCGAATTTTTTGTGGTGGGGAGTAGTTAAATGTAAGTATCTGAGTTTTTGCCATATTAATTTTATACCCTGAATAGTGACCATAAACCTTAAGAAAATTCATCAGCATGGGGAATCCTTTATCTGGGTTTTTTTTTTAAGAAAATGACCACGTCGTCCGCGAAGAGTCCAATTATATGTTTTTTATTCCTAATCTCTAATCCCTCCAGGTTAGTATTCTGGCGAATTGCTTGTGCTAAGGGTTCGATATAAAGGGTGAAGATTGTAGGGCTCAAGCAACAGCCTTGTCTAGTGCCCTTTTCTAATGTTATCGTTTTTGATAGCTGTCCATTTACCTTAATCCTAGCAGTTGGGTCTTGATATATAGTTTTAATGTTCTGGATTGATTTTTCGTTCAAGTCAAATTTTTTGAGTACTAGATATAAAAATGCCCAACTGACACCGTCAAAGGCCTTTTCAGCGTCTAAGCCTATTATTATTGCTTTAGTCCCCTTGTTTTATACATGGTCTATGATATGCAGTGTTCTCCTAATATTACCTTGGGTTTGGCGCCCTTTAATAAAACCAGTTTGGACCTCATCAATGATATCTGGTATGAAGGTCTCAAATCTTCTACAGAGTACTGAAGTATACATTTTATAATCAACATTTAGGATTGAGATTGGTCTGAAGTTACTGCATTGTTCTGTATCTTTGCCCTCTTTTGGGATAAGTGATATAATTGCCTCTCGCCCCAAGCCAGCACCACAGAACCAGCGGCCGCCGCCCCCGGTTAAGAATTAAACTGTGATGAATGACATAAAATTTTAAGATGTAGGCCTAACATAAAATAAATTCGTTATTAAATAAATTAAAACATATAGCCCACAGTAGATATAAAAGTAGAGCATGCTAAAAGTAAATGCAATAATAGGCTAAATGGTATCTAAGCAATAATAAAGTGTCTAAAAAATAATAAATTGTATCCAAGTTATCTATTAGGCTACCACTCCACTCTGTAAATAGATTTTAAAATTTCACTATAATTTTAAGAGTCAATGGGATCATTGATGGAATAGACATATCTTTAATGAATGTATACGCTCCAAACGAAGATGATCCAGCCTTGATTAAAACTAACTTCAATTTCATGTTGCAACGCAGCAGCGGAATTCTGTTACTGGGAGGAGACTTCAATTGTGTCATGTCACAGACCCTAGACAGGCAACCTTCTCCTGTGGCTCCACTATCAAGGATGAGCAGGATGTTAAAGGGGCAATCCATAGAATCAGGCCTTATAGATATATGGAGACAAAAGCTGCCAAATCAGAGAGATTTTACACATTATTCATGTAGGCACTTATCCTACTCCAGAATCGACTATTTTTTCACCCCCAAATCGGAGATTCATAGAGTAACTAATATAGAAATACTCCCAATCACACTTTCGGACCATGCTCCTTTGCTGATGATATAGGATCTCGGACATAGACCTTTGTCCAAACAATGGATATTGAATACTTCTCTCCTGAATGATGACAAATTTACTGCTTTTATTAGGACTGAATTGAACTTTTTCCTGGACATAAATTCCACCCCAAAACATCGCCACTCATTCTGTGGGACTGTGCCAAAGACTACCTGAGAGGATGTATTATCGCATTATCGAGTGCCAAAAAAAAGGACAAGGAAGCTAAACAAAAGGAACTGGAGGACACAATTAAACAATTGGAACAAAAACACAAAAAGACACCATCCAATGACCTATTTATCCCTCTTAAAAGGGCACGAAGGGAACTCAATGGTATGCTTTCTGATAAAGTAGAGGGTAACCTAAGATTCACAAGACAAAAATATTATGAACACGGTAACAGGGCTAGCAGATTATTGGCGTTTCATTTAAGGAAACAGCAATCGTCAAATATCGTTCAAAAATTAAAGGGCCAGTCTACATTTCTTACGAAGCCGGATGAAATCGGGGACTCATTCGCTGAATTTTATAAAGCCCTCTACCAAAACACAGACACCTGCTCTGATGAACAGATAATAAACTACCTGGCAGACATTAAATTAACTGAATTATCAGACTCAATGATGGAAGAATTAGATGAACCCATAAAAGAAAGAGAGATAGGGTTGGGCGATAATACGGTAATAAGGTATCTCGTGGTATCTAAAAATAGCAACGGTGTCAGTTTCATTACCGTCATTAAAAAAATCTGCCGCTCATATAGGCCTATAGGAGCCTGATATAATATTAAATATAATTTATTTAATGCCTAAATATTGAGGGCTTGTTCAGCACCTATATATGTGTGGTTGAGTTTTCAATTTAATACTATTACACTTTAAAACTAAGAGTAGGCTATAATGTTTCTCTTATAACTGCCCTTAAATGTTGTCGGGAGATGACATTTGATAAAGTTTTTGGATGTGACGTCGTCACGTGGCAGCTCGGACGTGAGAAAGAGAAGAAAACATGGCAAGCCGCGCATCAAGTGAGTTGGTTGTAAAAAAAGAAAAAAACAACTTCACAACTTCTGCAAGCAACAGCAGCAGATCCAGTTGCCATTGGAGTGGAGGAGGGAGAAGCGCAACACGAACCACCGAAAAACAGATGACTCTGGCCGATGTGGTGGCAGGTCCGGTCGGCACCATACAGGAGCCAGCAGGAGCAGAGATAACGGGCTATTGTCGCAACCCTGTTATTCAGGGAGGCGAAGACCCCTTCTCTGGTGGAAATGTGATGGAGCCAGGCGATTTCCTCTGATGTCGAGGGCTGCCTGAAATTACCTGTGCGTTTGTGCCACAAGCTCTCCATCAGAGCGGGTGTTCAGCACCGAGGCCAAAGTTGTCAATCCATTACGTGCCCTGCTCTAGCTGGAAAAAGTAAACATACTGGTTTTTCTGGCGAAAAACCTTGAATAGTTTTGAAGCATATGATGCTGCTATAGTTATCATTATAGTTTGTTTGTTTTATAGTTTGTAAAATTGAATTTCCCCTCGGGGATTAATAAAGTATATAAAAAAAAAAAAAAAAAAAAAAAAAAAAAATTGTTTGTATGTCATTTTCAATGAGGAGTAGCCTGTTCTAATGGACAGAACAGTTGGGACTTGGAGAGGGTGAATTTTTCAAACTAAAGGTAGGCTCTAAAAATAAACCAGCGAAGAGTATTTCCCGTTGCTTCGCAGGATAGGATTATATATGCCCATTTTTGGTTATGCCTTGTTAATTATTGTTCTGTTTTTCTTATTTGATAAGCCCTAGTACTGGATGCTGTAGAGCTGTGCTTTTATTTATGTTGATAGGTTCTAAAAATAAACCAGCGGACTTTACCAGTTGCGGTCTGAGGATACGCTGTATAGCACACATTATCATTACTGCCGTTGTTATTTATTGTTACTTTTTTATTATTTGATAAGCCTATAAGTATTGGATGCTAAAGGGCTGTGTATTAATTTAATTGATTTGTGTGTGGACTGTAGCCCACAGACAATTTGTTGTTATTTCATTCTGTTTGGTTGACTGATGCATTTGCACTTTTTTAAATATTTGTTAATAAAAGTTGTTAATGTTGTACATGTTTTGTTGTTAATTTTCAGTATTCTTAGGCCTATATAATGTTTGCTATTCTGTTTCTGAACGGTATAGGCACAAGCAAACATTTTGGCGACTCCCTCTGAGCCCTTCAAAGTGATTTTAATTAGTCACGGTAATACCGTATACCCTGGGAAAATGTGGGGAAGGTTTAACGGAAACAAAATTTGGATAACGCCCAACTCTAAAGAGAGATACAAGAAATAATTTCGAAATTGAAAAGCAATAAAAGCCCAGGCCCTGTGGGCTTTGCTAATGAGTTTTATAAAGATGTAATATCTCCCTTATTATTAAATGCCTACCATCATGCTTTAGAATCTGGTACTATGGCCCCCTCCTGGAATGACGCATCGATAGTGGTGATACATAAAGAGGGCAAAAATCCCACAGAATGCCAATCATACTGACCCATATCATAACTGAACGGAGACCTTCGCATTTTAACTACTATCCTGGCTAGGCGAGTGAGCAAGATTAGTACACATATCATACATCCAGACCAAACTGGATTTATCAATGGAAGGTAGTACGGAAACAATATTCGAAGACTGTTGAACTTAATAACATATTCACAAGGCAGGAAACAGGAAGCAATGATACTATAGTTAGATGCATAATAAAGCATTTGACCGTGTGTCTTGGTCATTCTTACTTCAAACACTGAAAAAATTTGAATTTGGCCCCAATTTCTTAAAGTGGATACAAACACTATATTCAAGCCCGCAGGCTTCAATTAAAGTAAATGGATATAAATCGAAAGCTTTCACACTACAGCGCGGTTGCAGGTAGGGATGTGCATTATCTCCCGTTATTCGCGATCAGTATAGAACCACTCGCTCAGCTTATCAGGGAAGACGTTAAAATTAAAGGTCTGATGATAAGAAATGGAGAGGAGCACAAAATATCACTATATGCTGATGATATCCTGCTCTATCTGACAGAGCCTGCATCAACAGTCCCCCATTTGAAAGAGATTATCTCCAAATTTGGCTATTACTCAGGATATAAAGTAAACTTAGACAAAACTGAAGCTATGAGTATAGGTAGTAAAATTCAATCGCAGTTTGTAACGGAAAGTGGTTTCAGGTGGCCCACAGAGGGTATCAAATATCTCAGAATATATATTCCCCCATCACTTAAAAAACTATATGACGCAAATTATGAGAAAATAATTAGAAATATCAGCAATGATATGGACAGATGGACGGCACTGCCTTTATCCCTACTAGTACATATAGAGAGCATACGGATGAATATATTGCCCAGACTGCTCTATCCATTCCAAATGCTTCCACTTGAAATCCCCAAATCCACATTTATTAAATTAGACTGACTGTTCGCTAGATTCATTTGGCAAGGTAGACGGCCAAGAATTAGACTCAAAACTCTGCAATTCTCTAAAAAAATGGAAGGATTAGGTCTCCCAAACCTTAGATATTACTTCTGGGCAACACATTTGAAGCCGTTAACAGTATGGGTTGAAGACCGCACAGATACGAGGTGGCTTAACATTGAAAAATTTCACTGCCAACAACCTCAAGATGGCTCTCTGGAAAAGACTGAAATGGGAGTGTGGATTTTGTCTACCTTAAAAATATGGAGAGAAATACAATCCACATTTAAGTTACCAAAATCAGTGTGCTCCCTAACAAGCATTGGCTCATTAAAAGATTTTATACCGGCCCAATTAGATGTAGGATTTAGAAGATGGTCAGAGGAAGGACTCAACTATATTCATCAATTGTGCGAAGGAGGCACTCTGAAGTCATTCGAGAAATTAAGACACGACTTTCACCTCCCAGGGACTGACTTTTTTAAGTACCTACAATTAAGACACCTTCTAACAAAACATAAGGACTGTAATAAAATTATAAATCCAACAGGAGTAGAGACATACCGTTAAAAGGGTTTTTTTGGGGAGTTTTTCCTTATCCGCTGCAAGGGTCCTAAGGACAGAGGGATGTCGGATGCTGTAAAGCCCTGTGAGGCAAATTGTGATTTGTGATATTGGGCTTTATAAATAAAATTGATTGAAATTGAAAATTACAATTAAGGAAAGATAGAGGAAGACTGATCTCTAATATATACCAGGAATTTCTATGTATGAATCAGATTAGTTCGACACACATTAAAGAAAGATGGGAGGCCGAGATGCAAAAAGAAATATCAAGTGAGGACTGGGAACAAATCTGCCTTGAAGCCCACATGGTAACCAATGCTAATATAGTTCAAATGGAAAATAATTGTCAGATACTTTCAGAAACCACAGATAACTGCAAAGATGAGTCCAACACACACTAACAAATGTTGGCGAAACTGGCAGATATACAGGTAACCATCTCCACATATTCTGGTCTTCTATTCCCTCAGGACCCACAAACCGCCCTACTCGGGCTGAAACCCAAAGGTGGACTTATAGAGGGAAGAGCAGCAGAATATTTATTACAGATTTTGTTAACTGCAGCATTAAAATGTATGACAATCAACTGGCTGAAGACTGAACCACCCGCATATAACCAGTGGATTCAAAGGATTTGGGAAATTTATATGGTGGAGCAGATAACCTATTCTTTGAGGTTACAAAAAAATATTTTTGTCAAGAGATGGAGCCCTATGATGAAACTAACCAGTCTTAAAGTTAGTACAGCAGTTGGAGTAACTTCCAAAGTACAGTAAAAGTAAAAGGTTTACCCTGTCAGGACTACTAATATGCTTCATGAATTCATTGACAAAATGCATGTGTTCACACAATAAATAAGATATATAGGAATTAAAATGAGCTCCTTGTGTTGTCAATTGGCAATCAACTTTGAAATTCAAGCTAGCTACTCAATCCTTCTATCCATGCACATATTTGGTAGGCTAATGCAAACAAACTGAACACAGAATTTGCACCAATTTATGAATTAAATAAAGTTGTTACTCACCAAATAATTAGTAAGATGGAGATGGATGAAGAAAAGAAAACATGAACAAGAATATTGTTGTTCCAAGTAGCAGTATTAAGACTCTTTCCTTTGCAACCAAAGATGAGCTCTCTACAGCCGTCGAGGTTGGCTGTCGCCCTACAATGGCTAAACAACTAAAAGTGGACTCGCTGCTCCTTTTTCTTAGGCCTCTGCCTGAAAATATAGTCCCATGATGAAATAATTTTTATTCTGCAAGTACAAGGTCAATATGAATAACTTTGATTTCAAACAAAAGGTAGCACTTGGGAAATCATTCCACATTATTCCTGAGCCCATCCTGGACTCCCATCAGTATTTTGCCTGGTCTTGCTAGCCCCATTCTGCACTTCCAAGTTATCATCATCGGGCGTCATGTCAGTATGTGTCTGTTGCTCTATAAATCTATGGTCACAAACTTCATTAGGCTGTGCTTCTGCGCTTTCCCACTGTGAGGATAGTAGTCCCTGTGAGCTGGGCTATTCTCCTGTAGCCAACAATGATTCCCTTCTCACACCTTGAGTCCTGTTTTCTTGTCTTGTTTATAGGCATAACATGTTGTTCCAAACTTCAGTCAACCAAGACTGTATGCGTGCTAGGAGCAGAAACTGTACATTTTCTGTGAAAACGGAAATATAGACCCAATAGACCCAATACATGTAATAGTCACTTAAACTGTTATGAATCCTGTATAATTCAAAAAAACGTGGAGAAGAATTGGTAAAGGTGTTGGGGGCAGGGAAGGGCAAAAGAGGTAAGGAGAGGAAAAGATATCTGCCAGCTCCAAGCAAGAAAGGCTTTCAAAGTGTCTCATCACAGCCTCTTTCAGGAGCCTACAATGGAAGAGGACGTCATTAGATGAGATAAGGGCTGTTGATTTGGCTTCACAGTGGACTGGGAAACCATTTGAACACTGATAGCCACCAATGGTGGGAAAGCCACAGTGTTTGTAGGTGCCATTTTTGGGGGATCCAGGTCAGGATGAGCCAGAGCTGCATCAGCCTGGTGAAATAAGGCACATACAGATAGGGATGTGTTGGCAAGCCTTAGGTATGTCTGACAGCTTGTTTCTTTGATATTTTAAAATCAAGTTGTTCAGTGACTGAAATCTGTATCTATTTAACAGGTATTGTTAAAATTCCCAAGCCCAAAAAGTACATCATACAATGTAATAAAACTGGATGAAAGTCAGTTTATGACAAGGCTCTATGGTCACTGCGATCAGCTGATGGACACACTGGAGAAGGAGATCACAGAGGCCTAAAAGAGAAGGGAGAACAACTCTAAAGCGATAATGTTGTAGATGCTTTTATGACAGGGTAAGTTGGTCTAAGTACAGCTTACATATTTACAAGGTCAGAACCTACCAAAATGGTCCCAAAACTGGGCCCACTATGAAGATCAGACTCAGGTAGGAACACCGCTAGTAAGAAGTAAACAAATCACAAATGATCAGCTTTGCAATTGTTTGATGAGGAGGAAATGCACTCAACGTGTTTGTAAGACATAAGGATATAAACGCTGAATTAAAAGATAGATCTAATTTCTTTACAAGAAAGATCCAGCATAAATCATGTTGTCATACTAATTTGTGGTTTTTGCCTCATAAATCCTGCACGTATCTTTTTGTTTATCTATGGCTTGTGGTGATTTATCAGTTTATTTAAATAAATGTACTAATTTTAATTGGATTATATTCAAGGACAAGGACTCGAGGACAATCTTAGGCTTATATATCAGTTTAACACTCCTGGGAGGCGCAGTCTGTGCTGTATGCATTTAAAACAGACATTTGCTGCATGCCTCCACTGAAATGGGAGAGGGCATAAAACATTCCAATGGTGTGTCAGTTTGTAAGTGACATGAATAGACCAGTGTATAGATTAGTGTGACGTGTAGCATTGAACTCTCATAAGAAACATGAGCAGAGGAGGTCATTTCACTCCTCAACCAACAGCGTAAGCCCCAAGTGAAACAAGAAAAAGTCACAAAGCCTGTTGAATAAAACACACACACACACACACACACACACAAACAAAACAAACACAAAAAAGCAGTAAAACCTGTAAGGCACAGGTACAACAATATGCTTAACTTAATAACTTCAGCTCTATCCCTGACAAAGTCTGATATGTTTTATATATACATATTACATTGTTTTTAATATATTAAAACCAAAACCTTGCACAAAACAATACTAATAAAAACATTTGAGACTAACTTGTATATGCGAGTAACAACTGCTGTTGTTTTACAGGAAAGCCTGGAGTACATCTTCCTCATCATCTTCTCTGTAGAGTGTTTCCTGAAGATTGTTGCCTATGGATTTCTTTTTCATGCAGACGCATACTTAAGAAACTGCTGGAACATTCTGGACTTTGTTTGTGTATCTGTTGGGTAAGTTGATAAGATTGTGTTGAGTCTACTTAGTAATTTAATATTCTGGCCATATAACTATATGCAGTGTTTTGTTGTGTCATTGCTTTGTAAAATAGTGATCAAGATAGTGGTCAAGAGGCATAACCTCTTGGCATGAGTTGACATGCCAAGAGGGTTCAGGGTTAGATGTTTGGCCCTGGTCCATTCTCTTGTGGAAGTTCTCCCCTCATCCCTATGGTTTCCCAGCAAGTGCTCAGGTTTTGCCTGTCCTCTGATGAAGCCCAGTCCCCAAAATATAGGCTATTTGATTTAAAGTAACAAGGTTATGAGGCAGTTACAAGACAAGATCTCCCCAGGGTGTTCTCAGTCATATAAGTAGCAGTCTAACAGATATGGCATGCTGACAGCAATGTTTTCATTCAACCATAAATATAGGAAGTCACTATTTACTGTGTTGAACCCATNATATATATATATATATATATATATATATATATATATATTTATATACCAAGATTATGCAGGTACACTGTCTTAAATATCATCAACATTGTCATGAGCTAGTTAGTCAACTTATCTTGTATTCTTCTGTGGATTTCTATGTACTTTGTGTGTCTGTTTATCTGTCAGTAGGTCTGTCCATCTGTCAGCTTGTCTTTCTAGTTATTTAGCTAACTTAGTTGAATGTAACATTAGCTAGCTTATTGCATATATTCTGTCAAGTTTATGCTTTGTGTTCAGCTCCTGTTTTATTTTGAAATGTGCTCTCATTGTGTTTAGTGTTTCTTGTACTTCCTGAGTTTTCCTGCCTTGGTTGCAGGGCCGCCCCTCCCTAAACGCAGAACACGCGCTGTGCGTAGGGCCTCATCTTCCATGGGGGGCCACATTTTGCGCGAGGGGACGCATTTGCGCAATGGATGCGCATATGCGCAATGGACGCGCATATGCGCAATGGATGCGCATATGTGCTACCGTGAGGCGCGCGTAGAATCAGCTCGAGGAAGGAGAGAAGAGACCTGTAATCTGACCACACATGCATGCGTCGCTGCAATGATTGACAGCACTCGACATCTGACCAATCAGAGGGGTGAGCTGGCAGGAACTTGCAGAGCTGCAGCAGGTGAAGAGTTGTCGACATGTTGTCCAAAAGACATCACGAGTCAGGAGCAAGCAAGGGGTAAAAAAAAGGCAAAACAAGAGGAAGCTTGTGCTTCACTTGAAGGTGGGTATGTTGTTGAAATTAAACTTTGTGGCACAAACACCTAAGCTGCTACTCATTAGATAGGAATCTCTGTCTCCAGTCTCTGTCTAGACTGGAGAATTTTTTTTTTCCAGTGGCCCTGATTAACATTTATTGAATGTCTTGTTAACGCCCTATGCATTCACCTCTGATGAAAAGGAGTGGTAAAATGACCAGTTGGTGGTCGTATATATTGATAGGCTATAAACTTTAGCCAATATATAATATATTGGCTAAAGTTTATAGCCTATCAATTTATGTTGTTAATATAAGTTTTCGACTATTTTTATGGTGGTAAATGTCACCATCTGTTGGTGAATTTAATTCATAACAGTCAGCTTTTGAGGAGACAGAGAAATACTGATTGAAATGAGTGTGTAACTGATGCATTTGTTGACAGAGGGAACTAAACTTGAATGGAAAGTTTGAAATATCAGTCTGTTTGATCCTGAATTAGTATGTTTTCTTAGGACTGTAGTCTGTACGTAATAATAATAATAATAATAATAATACAACAATAATGATAATAATAATAGTAATAATAATAATAATAATAATAATAATAATAATAATGCAATAAAATTTTGCTTAGGGCCCCAATTTGGTCAGGGGCAGCCCTGCTTGGTTGATAACCTCATGTGTTTCACCTGTGTCTCGTTCCACTCACCTGTGTGTAGTTAGTAAACAGCCCATGTGTGTTTAATGCCCAGTGTTTTGTCATCGTTATGAAAACACACGCACATCCACAAACAAAATTGTGCAGGTGCTGAGCCAAACATGTCTGAAACTAAAAAAAATGAAAAGAGCTCGCACACTGCAGGGCCCCTATTCAGTGAGATTTATTTCACGTAGTAGTGACAACGTTTCAGGCTACCAGCTTCATTTGAAACAGACTACATTATAAAAGGGCCGTTATTAATTAATCCCTCTGTGTTTTTATATTTTTACTTTATATCCACTCCCGTTGGCTTGATAAAGTTAATGCATGTTATTCAAACTCAACAGTTCCTGAACTTGTTTCAAATTAAAAGTCCCTTATAACCTCGGCTGAGAGAATCCCTCCATTATCTAAATAGGCTTTTATTGTGAAACATTTCTAGGAACTTGTTGTGAAGGATACAGTAGCTTGTATGTTTACATACTGCACTTCAAATAGAGCTCCTGCCAACTGCTGGTGCATTTTAGGTGACTACAACAACATTCTGGCTGGCACATGAACAGACACAGTGACTGAAATAATAGTAAAAGTAATAAAAATAGGACAAGAATAAACCGATGACATCACACACGTCGCGAAAGACGACCTGGGATAATTAGTGTGTACCATCGTCTAGTGTGTCATGTCTGTCGGCCAAGTCATGTAGTGTGAACCAGGCATAAATCCTCCTTTACCGTTTCTCCCTCTTGCATGTCGCTCATTTTCAGTGTGTGACTGCAGCGTATGCGTGAGAGGGGGAGGGGCTGCTGCGTGCTCAGACATCATGAGCAGCAGCTGACCTCTGTAGAGGGTTTGCAGGAGCTGCATGTCAGACAGGACAATTTCAAAATTGGCATGATGGACCAGTTACAAGAACCATCCGCCCAGATGTAGCAAAGTCTTGCTCTCTTGAATGCCTCAGCAACTGCTCAGCCTTCTCCTCAACTAAGGGAGGGAAGGCTCTCCTCAACCCTCTCTTCACCCTGAGCCCCATCTTCCAAGTATTAAGGGGTATGACAGGGATCCTTCTACTTGCTGCTCCTTCTTGTCACTGTGTTCTATGACTTTTGAACCACAACATCACTCTTACCATCCGAGAGCTCCTGTGTGACATTTATGATAACCCACGTAACAGGAAGAGCTTGAGAGTAGGCAGCAGAGTGGGACAAGCAATCTGTCACATGTCACTTGGCAAAAAGTTTTGCAGAGGCCCTCTGTAAGGTCTTCAACCGCTGGACCTCAGGCAGAGAGGCAGCTAGGGGCTGTTGGCCTTGAGGCAGGGCAAGGAAGCTGTTGAGTGGCAGATCATGCTATCAGCTTCCGCACCCTGGCAGCAGAGAGCGAGCAGGATAAAAATTTAATTCAATTCAATTTAATTTAATTTAATTTAATTTAATTTTATATACTTTATTAATCCCTGAGGGAAAATTAAATTTTTTCACTCCGTTGTCAATTACACACTGGTCCGAACAAACACATGCACAAACAGGACCTATACATGCACTAAGTGGAGAGATGTCAGAGTGGGGCTGCCCATGACAGGTGCTCCGAGCAGTTGGGGGGTTTGGTGCCTTGCTCAAGGGCACCTCGGCAGTGCCCAGGAGGTGAACTGGCACCTCTCCAGCTACCAGTCCACACTCCATATTTTGGTCCGGACAGGGACTTGAGCAGGCGACCCTCCGGTTCCCAACCCAAGTCCCTGTGGACTGAGTTAGTGCTGCCCCAATTCTGTGGTGGCTGACAAGACTGACAATCAACTCCATGAGAAGAAGATGGAGAGAGCTTGAGTCATCAGAAGACCAATAGGCCGCTGGGAGCAGTCACTATCATCGTTTTCAGTTCTTCCCTCTGGTCCAGCAACACCGGCGAACAGCACCACAGTGCCTCCCAGTAGATGGGAGGAACCCATGCAGCTGGGGTGCACCCGCCTCTCTCAAGTCGAATGACAGTGAGCCTGAAGGAAGGGAGCTGCATCTACTGTGGGCAGCTGGGTCATTTCTTGGTTTCACATTCAGTAAAAGACTGAGTTCATCAATAAGGAGAGGGTTATTGGTGAGCCGAACCTCTATTTCTCTAAATCTCTCCAGACCTCTAACTCGTGCTTGTCTGACCTCTCCAGTGTCCCCCTGGGACTGGCTGTACAGTGGATTTGGAAGCTGTTAAGCGCTTCATGGACCGTGGGTGAGCTAAACAGCTCCAGCTGATCCTGGAACCTCTCTCATATCTTTGGGAGGCCAATAGTCTGGATGGCAGGTAACCACTCTGAGTTGCACTCATTCTTTGTCATTGATTCACCAGATGGGGTTTCCCGCCATGTGGCATGTGCAGCATGTTTTTCAGTGCCTGCTGGAGAATCAGCTGTTTGTAAAAGCTGAAAAGTGCAAATTACACCAGCAGTCCTCAAGCTGAGGAGGCTTCCAGTCACTTAGGCAGTGGTTCTTCGACGCCTCTGAAATGGGTGTGAGGGTAGACCTCTCCTAACGCTCTCCCAATGATAACAAGGTTCACCCCTGTGCTTTCTTTTCCAGGAAACTTTCCCCTGCTGAGAGAAACTATGATGTGGGCAACTGAAAACCGCTGGCTGTCAAGCTGGCTCCTGAGGAATAGAGACATTGTCTGGACAAGGCTGAGCTGAGATTTGATTTCAATTTGTCATATCACCCTGGCTCCAGGAAAACCAAGCCAGATGCCCTTTCCTGTCAGTTCGAGCCTGAGGTCACCCCCAGCTCACCTGCCATCCTTTTGTGTCATTGGAGCTGTGACATTGGGCATTGCTGATGAGGTTGGATGAGCATTTGAGGGAGTGGAGATTCCTGAAGGCTGCCCCTGTTAATCAGCTATATGTTGTGTCTACACTACATTCCTGAGTCCTACAGTGGGGGCATTCCTCCAACCTCAGCTGTCATTCCGCGTTTGGCACACTGTCAGCCTCCTACTGCAGTGTTTCTAGTGGCCTGCATTAATGGAGGATGTCCGGGAGTTCAATGCTGCCTGCTCCACCTGTGCCTAAAATAAAAAAGTCCCACCAGTGGCCTCCCAGTTTGTTACACCCTGGTCACACGTCCTTAGATTTTGTCGCTGGACTGCCTCTGTCTGAAGGTAACACAGTTGTACTCACCGTTGTGGATCCATTTTCTTAAATTGTTCATTTTGTCCCTCTGTCTAAACTCCCCTTTTCCAAAGAGACACCAGAGGTTATGTTATCTCATGTATTTCGTCTGGACTCCCTCAGGATGATGTGTCAGACCGGGGTTCCCACATTGCCTCTTGGTTTTGGAATGAGATCTGTAGGCTTATCAAGGCCACAGCCAGCCTATCTTCTGGATTCCACCCCCAGTGTAACAGCCAGACAGAACGTTACAACCAAGAGCTGGAGACAGGACTCTGCTGTGCAGTGTCTCAAAATCCCTCCTTTTTGGAGCAAGCATTTTATTTGAATTGAGTATGTTTATAACTCTCCCTGTCTCAGCCGCAGGCGTCTCCCCCTTCCAGTGTGTGCATGGGTATCAGCCGCCCCTGTTCTCAGAGCTTGAGGAGGAGGTTGTGGTACCATCTGCTCAGGCCTTGGTGTACTGCAGTCACCTCACCAGAAGAAGAGCCTGAACAGTGCTCCTACGCACCTCCTGTCACTAAAACTCCTCACTACAGGATTGGCCAGAGAGTCTGACTTTCCACTTAAGACCTTCCCCTACTGTATGCCTGGAATCACGTAAGTTGGCATCAAGATTTGTAGGCCCCACCTCTAAGGTGTCACTGGCAGTCCAGCTCAAGCTCCTAAAGACTATGAGGGTCCATCTAACCTTCTGTGTTTCTAAGATCAAGTCATTCAAAACCAGTTCAGAACCAGTTTGCATCTATTTTGTCTTACCACTGCCCCCTGGAGGATACAAGTGGAACTATGAAACACCCAAATGCCCCAGGGTTCCCTCAGCTGCCTGTTGAAGACTACAGATTTCTAGCTGAGTTGAGTTTACACTGGACTAAAAGCAGCATTACCACCTTGAGAGCCTAAAGGTGTCTCAGGAACTCTCTGCTAAGACCAGGCAACAGTCTGACAGCCCCCTGTGGGTCCAGGTATGACAGTCAAAGGTATTTAGGGAGGCATGTGATGTATTTGGACTAGTGGAAGTGAAATGCTGTGATATTGACTCTGTTGCTGAGGTTCAGCACCAGTCAGATGTCAGGCCACACTTAGGAAGAGTTATAAATATTACAGGCAGGTTCAGGGCTAGCTTGCCATTAGCAGGCTGGAGTGATGTGACTGTAACTCACACATACATAAGGCTGCATTGTTTACTCCAGAGCCCAGCTGATCGCGCTGAGTCCAGCTGGCTTGGAGACCAGAACATCAGGGATCCCCCCTGAAAAAACACATAGAGGATGCAGGGGAGGATTTAAAAAGTGGACAGCAGCATTGAGACAACGGAAGCTTATGGAGAAGAGGTGATATAAGCCGTGTCTCATCTCTCTCATCATGGGCAACGTGAGGTCGCTGGCAAATAAGATGGATGAGCTAACAGCAGTCGCCACCAGTCAAGAGTGATGTGCTTTACTGAGACATGGCTGCACCAGGACGTACCCGACGACAACGTCTCCATCAGCGGCTTTCAGACTGTTCAGGCCAACTGGAATTGCACCGGGAGCAGTAAGCGCAAAGGAGGGGGGCTTGCTGTTCTAGTCAACAACCGATGGTGCAGGCCTGCCCACATTACTATCAAGGAAGGAATCTGTTGCCCAGACATTGAACTGTCTGCTGTTGGACTCAGGCCGTATTATTTGCCCAGGGAGTTTTCACATGCCATTTCGGTGACTGTTTACACCCCCCCCTTCGTCGGCATGTGACATCATTCACTCCGCCATAGCCCATCTGCAGACACAACTGCAGTTTTCATAGCTATCTGGGTGACGTCAAACATGTCACCATTGCAACAACATTGCCAAACTTCACTCAGTATGTGAGCTGTCCTACAAGATAAGGGAGAACCCTGGACTTGCTTTATGCAAATGCCAAGGATGCATACAACTGCTCCCCCCCTGCCCCTCTGGGTAGGTCAGACCACAACCTCGTGCACCTCTACCCCTGCTATGTACCTCTAGTTAGGAGCCAGCCTGCGACCATGAGGACAGTGAGGAGATGGTTGGAGGAGGCTTATGAGACACTACAAGACTGTTTAGAGGTGACAGACTGGTAGGCACTCTGTGAGCCGCATGGGAAGGACAATGATGGGCTCACAGGGTGCATCACGGAGTATATCAGTTTCTGTGTGGACTCTACTGTCCCAGCCAGGACTGTCCATTGTTATCCAAATAACAAAACGCGGGTAACAAAGGACATCAAAGCTATCCTCAACGCAAAGAAGAGGGCCTTCAGAGCTGGTAACAGGGAGGAGATGAGAACAATACAGGGGGAACTGAAGATCAAGAAGGCAAAGGAGAGGTACAGGAAGAAGCTGGAGTGGAAACTCCAGCAGAACAACATAAGAGAGGTCTGGAGTGGAATGAGGGCCATTACTGGCTTCAGGACCAACAACAACAGAGGAGTCGAACTCAGCGTGGACATGGCCAGTGAACTGAATCTGTTTTTTAACAGATTGTAGACTACCTGACAGGCAGACCACAGTATGTGCACTTGCAACACTGTGTGTCAGACAGAGTGGTCAGCAATACCAGGGCCACGCAGGGGACTGTCCTCTCTCCCTTCCTCTTCACTCTCTACACCACGGACTTCAGCTCTTGCACTGAGACCTGCCATCTTCAGAATTTTAACTGATGAGTCTGCTATAGTTGGATGTATCAGCAAGGGCGATGCGGATGAGTACAGGGCTGCTGTGGATAACTTTGTCGCATGGTGTGAGCAGATCCATCTGCAGCTCAGCGTGGCAAAGACAAAGGAACTGGTTGTGGATCTGAGGAGGACCAAGACACCAGTGACCCCTGTTTCCATCCAGGAGGTCAGTGTGGACATTGTAGAGGACTATAAGTACCTGGGGGTACACATTGACAACAAACTGGACTGTGCTAAGAACACTGACGCTCTCTACAGGAAGGGCAAGAGCCGTCTCTATTTTCTGAGGCAACTGAGGTCCTTCAACATCTGCCGGACTATGCTCAGGATTTTCTGTCTGTCTGTGGTAGCCAGTGCTATCCTCTATGCTGTTGTGTGCTGGGGCAGCAGGCTGAGGGTGGCGGATGCCAACAGACTCAACAAACTGATCCGCAAGGCCAGTGACATTGTGGGAATGGAGTGTGACTCTCTGATGGTGGTGTCAGAGAGGAGGATGCTGTCTAAGCTACGAACTATCTTGGACAATGTCTCACACCCGCTCCACCATGTGCTGGTCAGGCACAAGAGTATTTTCAGTGGGAGACTCATACCACCAAAAAGTACCACTGAAAGCCACCGTAAATCATTCCTGCCTGTGGCCATCAAACTGTACAACTCCTCTCTCTGGGTGGCTCTGAGACTATTTCACAACAATCAATCAATCAATCAATCAATCAATCAATCAATATTCACCCTGACTGTATATATTCTGTTTGTGTAAA
>NC_065529.1:136876-152090 GCF_006386435.1 Epinephelus moara
TAGCCTTGAGGTAACAAAAGCGTGGACCAATTTTTCTGCATCTTTTTGGGTCAGGATAGGCCTAATTTTCGCAATTTTACGCAGTGGAAATAATGCAGTCCGTGAGGTTTGTTTTAAATGAGAATTAAAAGACAAATCTTGATCAAATGTTACTCCAGGGTTTCTTATGGTAGTGCTTGAGGCCAGAGCAATGCCATCTAGAGAAACTATGTCATCAGATAAAGAGTCTCTGAGTTGTTTGGGGCCAAGAACAATAACTTCAGTTTTGTCTGAATTTAACATCAGGAAATTGGTGCTCATCCAGGTTTTTATGTCTTTAAGGCAGTTATGAAGTTTAGTTTAGTACTTAACTAGTAAATTATTACATATTTATTCTGCAGTTCACTGCTGACTTAATACAATATTCCATGCAATAACTAACAGTTTTATTACTCGGTGCAATAATTTAACTTGCGCAATAACCCTACTGTCATACATACATACACTTCTTTTTACACTGGCATATAATCAATCAATCAATCAATTTTATTGACTAACTCCGCGAGGATGCCGATGTTGTCGCTCCCTTCCACCTCTGTTAAATGGTATCTCCCAGACGCACTACGTCATCAAACCATGCCATATTTGGTATTGATGGATTCATACTTTTCAAAAATAACATCGTTTTTCTTTTAATTCTTGTATGTGTGTATTGTATTTCGCACAAGACCAGCCTAAACACACAGCCTAAAAAGTGGTGACAAGTCATGTCATGCCGTTTTTCGATGGGAAAAGTTACAGGATTACATATGCGGCCGTATGAGCAGCTTGTAGCATGGACTTAGCTGTTTTATAAAAGGTAAGAGTCTCACTCCTACCACTATTTTTGGCTGAGATATGACATCTATAAAGTGGGATCATAACTTTCATATTTCCTGTGGCTTTATTCTGGTGATGTTTTATGGTGTTTCTTTGTCAAAAACAACATCGGCTATCACAATCACACCTGATTTCAATACGGTACAATGTCAGAAGCTGGCTGAATGTTGTTTGATCTCTGACAGTACTGTTTTGAAGCCGAGAGACCGACTTATCTTTTGGAGCTCCACCTGGATCTTTTCATGGTAAAAACACTGTAGAATGGTCATACGTTGTGCTTTCTTCTTCAAATTTAAAAGAAGTGTTCATTGATAGTTTGCCTACAGCCCCCTACTTTCATTTACCTCCACAGATGAAGCCATAGACAGACTATGGCTATTTCCAGATCCACTGGCTACATCTAACTGCTTCATCTGACATTTCCTTCACTGTCTTCCTCAAACTCTGTCCCCACACACTGATCTTGCTATGAATCCCCTACACCCCACTTCCACTGGACAAATCCTAGTCTTCCATCCTCGCTGCTCAGCTTCTGCACCTAAGTCTGCATATCTAAGCTTTTTTCTTTCATAGGCTTCTTCCACTGAGTCTAGAGTGCATCACAGCACTCAGACAGTACTAGTTAAAATTACAAATGATCTTCTAATTGCTTCAGACAAAGGACTCGTCTCTGTACTTGTTTTATTAGATCTTAGTGCGGCGTTTGACACTATTGACCATCAAATTCTGCTACAGAGACTGGAACATTCAATTGGCCTAAAAGGTTCTGCACTAAGCTGGTTTAAATCTTATTTATCTGATCGTTTTCAGTTTGTTCACGTTCATAATGAATCATCCTTATGTACTAAAGTTTGTTTTGGAGTTCCGCAAGGTTCTGTGCTCGGACCAATCCTATTTACTCTATATATGCTTCCTTTAGGTAACATCATTAGAAATCACTCTGTACATTTCCATTGTTATGCGGATGTAGGGATGGGCACTGAACTCCGGTATTGAATGGGCTACATTCTTCAAGACTGCAGTATTGATAAGCTCTGACCTTAACGGTTCTGCTATCGGTACTGGAGCAGTCGCGTTTTTTTTTTTTTTTTTGCAAGATAAACCTTATCTTGCACATTTATCTCACCAACTCCGTCAATTATCCATCATTGTATCATAATTTTCGCTATTCTCCCTGAAGACGAGAGATCTGTCTCACTCAACCTGGCTGCCTGCTGTGTGTGAGTGGAGAGCAGGGGGGCGGGGCTGTTGTTCCAGTGACACACACAAACACACACACACACACACAGACACACACACACACACACACACACACACACACAAGACAGCGCATACACCAACTCAAGCTCATAGCCTACCTTTAGATAGATAACGATGGCGGAGAAAGTCAAACGGTCAAAAGTGTACGTATTCCTGTCAAATACGGCGGCCATAGTGCTCTGCGGCACAAGATAACGGCTTACCGGCGACGGAGAAGCCTGGCTCCAGGTCCAATAATTTCCTCTTTGTTGGTGTCATGACTGTCCAGAAGTACCTGAACAGCCGAGCCGTGGCGGCACGCAGGTATATGACGTGTCAGAGGGGGAACGAGCGTCACATTTCTCTCTCTGTGGCAGGTAATGGTCCACAACCCTGAGCGCACTTTAGGGACTGTTCTGTTCTTTACTTGTCAGGGGAGGAGGGTGGCTGGTTGATTTTTATTTTATTTATTTATTTTATTTTGATCCCCCCTATGTTAATCACTTATTGATGCTGTTTTTGAAGTATGAATAAGTCAATAAGTAATTTATTCCATTGAAAAATCAGTGATGTATTATAGAAAAGTGATTTATCTTTTTAAAAATGACAAAAGGCACATCTGCCTAATTTTTGCTGTGGTATTGTGATACTACTCAGAACCGTGATACTTTCACTGGTATCGTACCGTGGGTCCCAATTTTGGTACTGTGACAACACTTTTATGTATGCATTTGAAGTTGTAAAAAGTAAAATGTTTTGTTAAAAACTATTTTGTTACATAATGAGAATTGAGAAAATAAAGCAATTTATGTTCTTAATTAGTTTTTTTGTTCCTCAAAAAGTATCGATAAGAGTACCGTTAAAATACCGGATCGATAAGCAGTACCGATAAGAGAAGTAGTACCGTTAAAATCTTAATGATACCCAACCCTATGCGGATGATACACAGTTGTATTTATCGATGAAGCCAGAAGAAAGTAATCAATTAACTAAACTTCATAATTGCCTTAAAGACATAAAAACCTGGATGAGCACCAATTTCCTTATGTTAAATTCAGACAAAACTGAAGTTATTGTTCTTGGCCCTAAAAAAATCAGAGACTCTTTAACTGATGACATAGTTTCTCTAGATGGCATTGCTCTGGCCTCTAGCACTACCGTAAGAAACCTCGGAGTAATATTTGATCAAGATCTGTCTTTTAATTCTCATTTAAAACAAACCTCACAGACTGCATTTTTTAATCTGCGTAATATTGCGAAAATTAGGCCTATCCTGACTCGAAAAGATGCAGAAAAATTGGTCCATGCTTTTGTTACCTCAAGGCTGGATTACTGTAACTCTCTATTATCAGGTAGCTCTAGTAAGTCCTTAAAAACTCTCCAGCTAATTCAGAATGCAGCGGCACGTGTACTAACAGGAACTAAGAAACAAGATCATATTTCTCCTGTTGAAGCTTCTCTGCACTGGCTCCCTGTAAAATCCAGAATTGAATTTAAAATCCTACTGTTAACTTATAAAGTTCTAAATGGTCAGGCTCTGTCATATCTTAGAGAGCTCATAGTGTCATATTATCCCACCAGAACACTGCGCTCCGAGAATGCAGGGTTACTCGTGGTCCCTAAAGTCTCCAAAAGTAGATCAGGAGCCAGAGCCTTCAGCTATCAGGCTCCTCTCCTGTGGAATCATCTTCCTGTTGCGGTCCGGGAGGCAGACACCGTCTCCACATTTAAGACTAGACTTAAGACTTTCCTCTTTGATAAAGCTTATAGTTAGGGCTGGCTCAGGCTTGCCCTGTACCAGCCCCTAGTTAGGCTGACTTAGGCCTAGTCTGCCGGGGGACCCCCTATAATACACCGGGCACCTTCCCTCCCTCTCTCTCTCTCTCTCTCTTGTTTCCTGTTACTGCATCTTGCTGACTCGGCTATACTGCATGTCACTAACTCGGCTTCTTCTCTGGAGCCTTTGTGCTCCACTGTCTCTCAGGTTAACTTATATTGCAGCAGTGCCTGGATGGTGTGATGTGTGTGGTTGTGCTGCTGCCGTGGTCCTGCCGGATGCCTCCTGCTGCTGCTGTTATCATTAGTCATGCTTCTACTGTTATTATACACATATTATTATTGTCTCATATGTAAATATATACTTTCAACATACTGTACCACAACAGCCAGAATTATAATTATAATATTATTACTTTCATTAATGTTGTTGTAAGCTACTGTCATTACCATCTGTCCTGCATTTCTCTCTCTCTCTCTCTCTCTTTCTGTCTCATTGTGACATATGGATTACTGTTCATTTATTATGTTGATCTGTTCTGTACGACATCTATTGCACGTCTGTCCATCCTGGAAGAGGGATCCCTCCTCAGTTGCTCTTCCTGAGGGTTCTACCATTTTTTTCCCCTGTTAAAGGGTTTTTTTTGAGGGGAGTTTTTCCTTATCCACTGTGAGAGTCCTAAGGACAGATGTAAAGCCCTGTGAGGCAAACTGTGATTTGTGATATTGGGCTTTATAAATAAAATTGATTGATTTTACTCTGTGCAATAATTCAACTTGCGCAATGACCCTACCATCATACAACATTTCACTCTTCATGTATAAATATTTAAAATAGATTTGTGTGTATGTATTTCTGTTTGTTTTTATGGGTTCCCTAATAGTTGTTGTACTTGACACATGCTGTTTAATTAGTCCCATTTTTTTTTTTAAATAAAAAGGGATTCTGTGTTTCCAGGGTGCATGTGTTTTGTTTTTTTTTAATTAAAATATAAATCTTGTATTTTTAATAACAAGTAAAATTAAAGCTGCAAGCAGCGTTGGGCGGGACCGCCGTTTCGGCCTCCAGCTCACTTAGACAGTTAAAGACAAAAGTTTTGGACAATTTTAGACCCCTCTCCACTAGGGGTGTTCTTGAATAGGCACAAATAATGCCTTTGAAACAGATATTTTTTGTATACAAAAATACCAGTTATTATTTGGATGGGAAAAAACATGCGCGTCATGCAGTTTTTTTTGGTCATGTGGTTGAGAAACGCCGCAGTAATCAAACAAATCGAACACTGGCTATGCCTGCTTACATTGAGATGGTAAGACACATTTTCACTCACCCGTTGTCTGCCAGATAGCCTAAAGTTGAACGGTCATCAAAGCAGCAAGTTCCTTAATCCTGTGTCGGCCTAATATTAGCTGGTCTTTCTTTGGTATGGAATTGAAAGCGCGTTCCACTGGCAGACATTATATCCAATTATCCATTGCTGTTATCCACAGCGACCGTAGTGCTGTAACTCTAACTTTTTAGCTAGCTGTATCTGTAATTAACTGACCCTGTGCTGAGTTGAGACTAGACAGTAGCTAAGCCTACTGCTGCTTGCTTATGTCCCATAGGCTGCTTAGGGCTCTACGGTGTGAGCATGTTACTCGCATTTGCGACTAAAAATAGTTTTGTGCGAGCAAAAGAAATCATTCAAGAGCACGCTGTGCAAGTACAGATTTCAACCAGCAGCAGAAACAAAAGGCGAATCCTGCCGGTTGTGGGTTGAACGGGGGTCACAGACAGGAATACGGCGGAGCACTATGGCCACCGCAAGATAACGTTTACCGGCGACCGAGAAGCCCGGCTCCAGGTCCAATAATTTCCTCTTTGTTGGTGTCATGCTCCATAGTGACTGTTAGCACCCAGCCACTCCTAGCCCACTGTGGGTCTATTAGGGAATATACTTAAATATACCAACCAGGCTGCATGATGTGTCTGGTTTATGCACTGATAAGGGACTGTTCTATGGAAGCATAACAGTTTCATCATCAGTTGAAATTGAATTTATAACACTGAATTTTTTTCGTCTTGAATTTATAACACTGAATTTTTTGTGTATTGAATTTATACCACTTAATTTTTTGTGCATTGAATTTATAACACTGAATTTCTTGTTGCATTGAATTAATGTATCAGATTTATTTTGCATTGAATTTGTGTATCTGAATTTTTTTTTGCACTGAAAGTTTGTACCTGATTTTTTTTTACCTTTGTTTTTCAATGTTCATAAATTCAGAAGAAAAAAAATTCAAGCCTGACAAAATTCAAATAATATATTTTAAAACTGCTCAAATTCAGTGTGCTCAAATTCAGATTCAAAATTTGGTGTAAATAATTTTACTTCAAATCTGCTATCCAAGGAAGAGCAATCGATTGTCGATTGAGTCCAACCTACATCCAGCCAATCATGTTACGCTCCATTTGTCATGTGACACCAACAAAGAAAAGGTTGAAGTTCTAACGCAAACCAGAAGGCTTCAGTGAGTGTATTAACTCTTATTTGTCATTTGTGTAGGTGGGCAAGATTCAGTATTGGACAATAACAATTATAATTAAAGCTGCAAGCAGCTGTGATTGGGCCCTCGCTCTCCCGTGCCACCGCGGGGGGCCAGCAGCCCGCATAACTGAAGCGGTTATGTGAAAACTCAGGGTTAGTTAATCCTGACGTGGTGTGACGTTTCATCTTCCTACTCCAAAAAAAAATCCTATGGGGAGGGGTTTTTGAAAAGTTCAAGGGGGCGCTATAGAGGCATTTTGTCCCCTCCATGGGCGACGCCCCTATCAGATGCAAGAGCTAGCCATTCTTGACCTGTGTATCAATTTTCATGAGGATGTGAGGTCGCTGAAGCCATCAAAAAGCCACACGTATCAGGTGGCGAGGGAGGCGCCATATCGGCCACGCCCCTTGACATAGACAGAAGCTTTTAATAACTTTTGATCAGCATGGTCTCAGGATAATCTGTGCCAAATCGAGTAAAGCCATCAAAAAGCCAGACGTATTTAGTGGCAAGGGATCGATAGTCACCACGCCAACACACGGACACCATTAGACGTAGCTTCACAGCGTTCATAAGGTAGCTTCACCAACTTGTTCTGCATGCATTAGAAGTCGAATGAAGTTGATGCTGTCAGGTTTGTGTCATCAATACATGTCAAAGTAAAAACTGGTCACTTCCTCTTACCACCGGGTGGCGCTATGAGTAACATGGGATATTAACATATCTGGCCATTGGGGGCAGAGCCATCATCATGTCCAGCAAGTTTGCAGCAGCTGAAATCAAGTATGTGGGCGTGAGGTCCGTTCGAAATTGGATGGCGAGAAAACGAAAAGTCGCCAAAGTTTGTCACGGCCTAGCGGCCACGCCCCTTGACATAGAGAAAAGCTTTTAATGACTTTTGATCAGCATGTTCTCAGGATGATCTGTACCAAATTTGAAGTCGATCGGACGAAATCCCTAGGAGGAGTTCGTTCAAACATGTCAAAAATTCAAATCAAAATGGCTGACTTCCTATTGGGTTTACGGCATCGGTCCAACAGGATTTTTTGTGCATCCTGGCATGTTCTATGAGCCCACCAATTTCAAGGTCTGTAGCTGAAACTCACAGGCAGGACTCCAGGCACAAAATTTTCCAGGAGGCGCTATGTCGCCATTTGGCCCCGTCCACATAGAACACTGCCGAAATATCAAATTTTTCACCAGACCAAACGCGTGTGCCAAATTGGGTGAGTTTTTGAATTTGGGAAAGGGGCCAAATTGGGGATTAAATGTTCGTAAGAATAATAATAATAATAATTAATATGAGGTCTAGGGGGTAATTGGCCGTTTTTGACTACTTTTCATTTTACCTTTAAATTTCACCTTAAAAAACTGTTTACATTGCCTTGTTTGGTATCATTCTTTTCAGCACAACCTCACCTGTGTGACTTTACAGTTATTTTTTCATTTTGACATACTGTATTAATACACTGGACCTAAAATCACAAAAAAAACATAAAATCCGAGTAGGAAAAAGTTTTCTTTTTTACTATGAAAACCACAAACATGTCTAACGAACCATTTTTGTAACTAAGAATAAAAATATAAATTGTAAACTTCAAAAACATATGTCCTGATTTAGCAAACAACAACGTTATATATAACTATTTACATTAAAATGCAAGCAATGCCTCAGACGTTTTTGAACAACTAGCCTATTTACAAAACAATCAGATGCCACACAAATTATTTGTCAAAGGGAAAAATGCCAGCACTCACAAATGTCCTTTTGGTAAATTTAATAAACCAACTTGGGTGGCAGTACCAGAAACACAGACGTTTCGACAGAAAGTCTTCTTCTGTTGAAACGTCTGTGTTTGACGCTGTTTTTGGCCGTGCACCTTTCTAGGGGATTTATTTTGAGAGTGCTTGCTTTTCTTCTACGTGATTTTACACAAATTATTTGTGCCACTCTGAAAAACAGTTCCTGTCCACCACAACACACTACAGGAGGAGGACACAACAGGACGACAACAGGAGGAGTGACACACACTGTGTGGCTCTGCTGCATGAGCAAACGGAGATCCGGACCTGGTGGGCGTGCCCTGCCACACCGTCCGCTCCTCTGTGCGGACCTCCGAGTACCACTCAATGAGGTCATCGGAGGCTCATTTTCCTCTCTCCTCTTCCAAAACACACTACACCACACACTGACTATACACTCCAAACAAGCTAAACATCACAAATCCCAACTCTATCTGTGATCGCGATCGCTGTCTCTCTCGCTGCTGTCTCTCTCGCTGCCGTCACTCCCACAACTTTCCCCTCTTCCCCAGCAACAAATGATGTGTGTTGCCATACAATTTTGTGATTGGTTGACGTGGTGCATTTTTCAACCAATAGGAAAGGGGGTGTAATTTTTGTTTTTTGGCTGTTGTTGTTGCCTTCAGCACTTTCGTCAGGCCGAATGGCCCGTTTTTATCGTTTCTTCCTGCATCAAACGCGGCTCAAACGTGACAACAATATTCAAGAAAATCATGGCGTTTATTATTTATCATAAGTCCGGTTTTATATGGCCTATCAAGACGATTTAAAAAGTGGTACAAAGTTTGAAGTTTGCACTTTCCACACAAAATGAAACAGAGACTCAGCGAGGCTGCATGTTGTTGCTACGTCGTCTCAAATCGGTCACGTGATTTTGACGCGCCGGCGCGGTTCTGGACCGCAGAGGGTTAAAGCTGCAAGCAGCTGTGACCGGGCCCTCGCTCTCCTGCGTCTACACGGGGGGGCAGCAGCGCTATAGAGGCATTTTGTCAACCCCCATGGACGACGCCCCTATCAGATGTATGAGCTCGCCATTTTTGACCTGTGTATCAATTTCATGTGAATATGATGTCGCTGAAGCCATCAAAAAGCCAAACATATTTGGTGGCGAGGGCAACGTCATAGCCGCCACACCCCTTGACATAGAGAAAAGCTTTTAATAAGTTTTGATCAGCATGGTCTCAGGGGCTGAGGCTGTTGAGCAACCAGGGGCTGCGGGGAGACCCTGATCTGGCATGGATTGGTGGTGTAAATGTGGGGCTTACTGGCCACTTTATTAGGTACACTTGTGCAATCTAATACAAGTCAATACAACAGCTCTGCCACACATTCTACGTTTACAAAGCTTTTACTTTTTCAGTTTTTGTCAGAAAGGTGATTATTCTACTTTATTATTGAGGTTGTAGTGGGTGGTGTTGGTGTACTGGAGTGCAATATATTTAAAAGTGTTCCTAATATTTTGTCCTCCTCAATTAGACAAAATTAGGAGGCCACCTCAGTGCACCACCACCATTCACTATGACCTCAATAATAAACAAAGTAGAGTCACCACTTTCTAGAGATGATGTCAACAATAACCGAAAATTTATAAGCTTCAGGGANGTGGTGTTGGTGTACTGGAGTGCAATATATTTAAAAGTGTTCCTAATATTTTGTCCTCCTCAATTAGACAAAATTAGGAGGCCACCTCACTACACCACCACCATTCACTATGACCTCAATAATAAACAAAGCAGAGCCACCACTTTCTAGACGATGTCAACAATAACCGAAAATTTATAAGCTTCAGGGAAAAAATCATGGTATAGTCGTTTTACCGGATTGCATTAGATTACACAAAGTGGCCAGTGACTGTATGTTACATACATACAGATTTCCTCAAATAGTAGCTGGGGCTACTATTAACAAAATAATAGTTTGGGACCAGGCTACAAATAGGGGCAGGCTACTATTTGAAGGAGGCTTTCAATTTAAAATTTTTTAAAAAAATCACAGCCAAATTTGACAATACAAATGCTGTATTTTTTTTAATTTAAACAGCAGAAATATTTATGCAAACCTGTCTTTACAGTAAAAATGAATATTTTCTATATAATATTACAAAGAAAGTACTGTATTATTTATAGTAACAATGTTTACATTAACAGTAAAAATAGTTTTTTGGTGTTTTTGTAAATCACCAGTATTTACTATTGACTACACCACAGTGTACTAGTTGTCCTGCCTTGAAACAGCGAATCATCTCATCCTCTGTCCCATCTGCAGCCACCGTGATGCCACACACTTTACAAGACACCATGCCACAAATTAATTTTAAAACTAGGCTACATTCATAATAATGACTTTTTATCTCACAATTTTGATTAGGAGTAGCAATTTCTTTTTTCCCATTACTGGCGAAAATGGGCTTCCATAGATACAGATGGTTACACACCCTAAGCAGCTGTCATATGCCAGCTGTTTCCACTTGCCACACAATAAATAGAACATAAGTCTTTAAGCTGGTTAATATTTTCTCCGTCAGCTATCATTCTAAACAAGACTGTTGCCATACATATAACATGAATCTACTTACACATTATTTATATATTTAACAATGTCAAACACAACACAGAAAACCCAAAGCAACCACACTGACTACATCTCTCAGAAAGCCCAGCGCTCTGGGAGCATGCGTGAAGCAGTCTCGAGATGGCAGCGCAGACATGTGAAGACACGGCCTGTGTTTACATACTGCAATAGCCTTGGACTAATACGTTCATTGCATGAACGTCTTGAAAACGAACCCCGTTTTTGTTTGGGGGTTCCCGGTCTCGACCAATTCACGTCTCCATAAACGTTCAAATCAAACATGTAATGTACTAACCGCATAGTCACAGATTTCACACTTACTACCAATGTGCAATACACCTCCCAACCGCTAAAGTGGCGCTGTGGCGCAGTAGAAAGCCTATGCACTCATTTAATGCAGGACGAAGAAGGGGTGAAGAAAATTTCAAGACATCCCGAGATAAAATGCATGTTTATTGAACAATAACGGATATACAAACACACGGTAACCCCCGTACACCTGCACGTGCACGAAACACAATACAATGCTCTACAACAGACCACGGAGTCAAACATTAGTCCACATTAGCTCAGCGAGTGTTCAACCACCGGCATGTCTCGGCTAACATCGACCACCGAGAATGCTCCCAGGAGTTAGCTGAGTGCTGACCGAGTGAGATGCGCTATACACACATTAGAGGCTGAACGCTTATAACGCTAATAAACCACAAATTATAAGTTACCTAAAACACGTCGGGATAGCGTGGTGAACGTCAACACACAACCATTTATTAATAATTCAGCCGTAACAACTGTGTGGCACAAACTCAGTGCTTTGGTTATAAATAATGTCGGGCTCGGTTCGGCTTCGAACAAAAATATGTGGCTGTGCCGCACTCTAACACACACACACACACAAAACACACGGAAAACCGGACATTATCAGTTCATAAAAAAAACCCGGACGCCTCGGACGGGACGTGAAAAGTGGACATGTCCGGGCAAAAGAGGACGCTTGGTCAGCCTAATGCCGTTAACGTTACCTAACACAAAGAGAAATGTTAAGGGCTCGTTTCTCCTCTGACACGCCACATACCTGTGTTCCGCCACGGCATGGTTGTCCAGGTACTGGGCAGTCATGACACCAACCAAAGAGCAAATTACTGGACCTGGAGACGGTAAGCCGTTATCTTGCGTTTGTCAGCTGCTCTCATGTTCCCTTCTTTTGTGAAGGTCTTGTTGCCGTCCTCTGCACACCAGGCATCAAATGCCCCGCGGCGTATTCCCCCGACATTTGTTCGGAATACTTCAAAACGTCTAGCTTTAAATGAACACTGAAGTTGCGTCTTGTCGCCATCTTATCTGTTTACAATCAGCTGAGAGTGCGCAACTGCGCATGTGCGGTCTCTTGTTTTTATGACGGTAGCGTCAGGAGCAGCCAAAGATCACCTGGTGGCAAGATAGTTATCTACCAGTGTTGATAAAAAAAAAGAATATTGGTCATGGCCGAAATAAAGATAAAGATGGATAGATTATGTACAGTTAATACGTTCAAGGTCTTCTGACTCTTTAAAAGTTGACATGGTGTCTCTAGCTCAAAGTATGAGGGACAAGAAGACGTTGAAAGTCGATGAGTTTTGAAGAGGATTTGAAGATTTTCCAATTTACTTCCATTCACACTAATTAGACTGCCACCAGAGCGCAACCTATACCGATTTGCACCGAATTTTGCACAAACCCTCATCGGGCCATGGAACACAATTAGCAAAAGTGTTGTGGTAATCCGACTGCATTTGCTCAAGATATGAAAGACTGTCTGTTTTGAAAACAATATGCAGGAATTCTTTTAATAACTTTTTGTCAGGAGGGTCCACAGATGCTTCATGCGAAGTTTGGTGCAAATCAGTTAAATCGCCTAGGCGGAGTTCGAAATAGTAGGTTTTTTCATTGTTCGCGATTTTGCAAATGGAAATTTAATGCAAAAGTCGGCGTGCCTTACATTACACAATTCAGCTGAATTCAGGGAACACTGAGATATAAACTTTCAAAACCTGCGACATGTTATGTGGGAGTTGTGGGCCAAAAACGGTTTTGCATTGAAAATAGTGCCACCTGCTGGTCATTTTTAGTGTGTGAGTTACAGGGGCCAGTCTTTACCACCCTTATCAATTTCATTTCCATAAGTGTTATGGTGTTGGCACAGTGCAAAATATTAATTTAGACTGCCACCACAGCACCACCTAGTGGCAGATCGGTAAATCCCTTGTCAGATATCCTCAGGAGAGCATTGACAATAATTGTTCTAAGTTTCGTGTTAATCCGAGCAACCAATGTGGAGATATAAAATACTTCAATTTAAAGAGTGCCACCTTGTGGTCATCGCCTGACATTTTGCACAGAGCCTCAGGGGCTCATGGAGAAGTAGTAAACTGAGTTTCATGTCATTGAAACACACCAATGTGGAAATATGCAACACTTCCTGTTTTGTACCAAATCTGCAGGAAGCTGCTATTTCATAACTTGAGTATTCTTTGGAATATCAAAATTATTTTAATAACTTTTTGTCGTGAGGGTCCACAGATGCTGTGTGCAAAGTTTCATGCCAATCGGTGAAATTGCCTGGGAAGGAGTTCGAAGAAGTAGGTTTGCGACATTTTGCGAATTTGCGGAAAAAAACGGCAGGCGGAAATGGGCGTGGCCTATACCACAAGATTCAGCACAATTCACTCTATTATAGCGCCACCTAGTGGTGGAAATTCAGGACCATGTGGAACCGCCCAAAAATATGAATTTCGGATGTGGCCGGACGAATGTGGAAAGTTAGAAGCATTTTGAAATTTGGGAAAGTGGCGAAATTGGGACACAAAGTCGGGTAAAGAAGAAGAATAATAATAATTAAAGCTGCAAGCAGCTGTGATCGGGCCCTCGCTCCCCCATGCAACCGTGGGGGCTTGAGGGACGTGGGGGCTGTGGCATGCAGCGAGAAGGGAGAAAAAACCTGGCAGGAGCGAAAAAAAGCAATGTTTCGTTCATCCACCAGGTGGCTCTATGAGCGTGACCACATGTGGCCAGGTGTTGAGGGCGGGGCTCTTATCATGTACAGAAAGTTTGAAGCAGTTTGAATGAATTATGTGGGAGAGAGAGCTGTTTGAATATGCATGGCGATGGATCAAAAATGGCAGCGCCATAGCAGCCACGCCCTTTGACCTGCAGACATGCAGAGCACAACTTTTGATCAGCATGGTGTCTGGATGATCTGTAAAAAATTTGAAGTCGACTGGATGAAATCCCTAGGACTAGTTCATTAAAATACAACATGTGGAAATCACGCCAAAATGACAAGTCAAAATCAAAATGGCCGACTTCCTGTTTGGAGTAGACCATTGGTGCTAGAGACTTTTATGTGTGTGTGGACAACATACACGTGTACCAATTTTCATGTTCCAACTCCAAAAAAACAACGTATGGGGAGGGGTTTGTGAAAATTTCAAGGGGGCGCTAAGGAGGCATTTTGTCCCCCCATGGGCAACGCCCCTATCAGATGCAAGAGCTTGCCATTCTTGACCTGTGTGTCAATTTTCATGAGGATATGAGGTCGCTGAAGCCATCAAAAAGCCAAACGTATTTAGTGGCGAGGGGAGGCGCCATAGCGGCCACGCCCCTTGACATAGAGAAAAGCTTTTAATAACTTTCCATCAGCATGGTCTCTAGATGATCTGTAAAAAAAATTGAAGTCGATTGGATGAAATCCCTAGGACTAGTTCGTTAAAATACAACATGTGGAAATCACGCCAAAATGACAAGTCAAAATCAAAATGTCCGACTTCCTATTGGGATTTTACCATGGCGTCAAGAGACTTTTTTGTGCATCTGGGTATGATACATGTGTGTACCAAATTTCGTTTGCCTACGACAAACTAACCCCAATGGGGAGGGTATTTTGATCATTTCTAGGGAGTGCTATTTCAGCATTTCGCGCCGACTATGTGCAACCACCCAAAAATATCGATCGAGAAATTAGACGAGTTAATTTATTCCCATCAGATTCCTCTTCCTTTATTTTGAGGAAGAGATGACAAAAACAACACAAGGAAGAGATGACAAAAACAACACAAAACAAAATAAATCTACTGTGTAAATATGTTCAAAATGTTGCTTTACTGAGATTTATGAAATCCAATATGGCCGCTGCCAAATGACGCCACAATATGCAAATTAGATGAATTAATTTACTCCAATGACAAACTTTGGGTCATGATGAATATTTTCTCATTTACAGTATTCCTTTATCTCTCACCACTTTCAAGCCACAGTCTTTTGAAATGTTGAAATGAAAATGGAATATTTTCCTCAATAAACTCTGGCACCTAAAGGGTTAAAAGTTTGTGTGTGACAGCGGTTGCCATGTGCACCTGGCAGAAGAGCAGAGACAGACAGAGACAGAACACAGAGA
>NC_065529.1:152894-153951 GCF_006386435.1 Epinephelus moara
TTGCTCATGGTACTTTGAGAGGCACAGATTAAAAACGGTAAAAGATATGAAAAAGATGAAAACATGAGTCAATAGTGGCAACATTTGAGAGTTGGAATGGAGTCTGTAGCACAAAGTATGGAGATGCTGTAAAGGCTAGAAAAAGCCCAAAGATTGGTCCCTTTCTCCCCCTGCTGCCATTCATTTCCTATGGGACAGCTTTCGAAGATCGTCAGGGCGTTTTGTGACAGGTCACCTTAAGGAGCCCATAAAATCCAAACCGTTCGAGTAATGAAAAAGTTATACCGAAGATCCGTTAAGCAGGAGTTGACCTGGCATGTGTGCATGTTTGAAGCTGATACGATAAACAGTGTAGGAGGAGATGTTTTTTGAAAAAGAGAACTTTTGAGGCGAAATTTTACTTTGAAAGGGCAAATAGCTCACTTCCTGTTGGATTTAGGTCAGGGTTGTCAGCATGTGATTTGTAGGTCTTGATGAGACAAACATGCCAGTTTTGGTTTGATCTTTCTACGACATTCCTACGTGCCGCAGTGGCCATTTTTAGTGTGCCTAGGTGGCGCTAGAGAGCCCATTTTGGCACTTGAGGGGTTCATTTTATAAAATTTTTCGTCAGGTCTGATATGCGTGCCAATTTTGGTGAGTTTTTGAGCATGTTTAGAGGGTCAAATTCCAGCTCAAAGAGGCGGCAGGAGCTGCCTACTAAACATACCAGAAACAATTTTCTTATATACGCATACATCTGTCTGTATACAATATCTGAAAAAAGTAACAAGCTTGTAATAGTGTCACACCCCTACATACTGTCCACTGTATGACATGTCATAAAATCTAAAATCAAATAAAATAGAATAGAGAGAACTTCATGTCCAGCAGCTCATAAAAGACAAAAAACAACCACACTTCCCCTCATCACAACAGATTCAGACTCAGATTCAGATTCAGAATACTTTATTAATCCCCGGGGGGAAATTGTTTTTGTTCCAATGCTCCGTGCAAAGTAGAAATAGAAATACAGCTTAAATGGAAACAAGAGATAAAGATGAAGATATAAATAAGA
>NC_065529.1:157738-169095 GCF_006386435.1 Epinephelus moara
AAAAACCCCTTTAACGGGGAAAAAAAACGGTAGAAACCTCAGGAAGAGCAACTGAGGAGGGATCCCTCTTCCAGGACAGACAGACGAGCAATAGATGTCATACAGAACATATCAACATAATAAATTAACAGTAAACTGTATGACACAATGAGACAGAGAGAGAGACAGAGAGACAGAGAGACAGAGACAGAGAAAGATGCAGGACAGACGGTAATGACAGTAGCTTACAACAACATTAATGAAAGTAATAATATTATAATTAATATCTGATAGTGACAATAATCATATGTGTATAATAACAGTAGAAGTATGACTAATGATAACAGCAGCAGCAGGGGGCATCTGGCAGGACCATGGCAGCAGCACAACCACACACGTCGCACAAATAGAAATTAAATTAGAATAAATTTGTCCATTTCACAGTCCAGCCAGTTGTGGCTAATATGTGTGTAAGTGTGTGTGCGACTGGATTCAGGTGGTGTTAAACAGTCCTATTGTCATGGGGATGAAGGGTCTCCTGTAACGCTTTGTTCTGCAACACAGTGAGATGAGCCGACTGCTGCAGCTGTTCCTCTGTTGCTCCAGGAGGCTGTGGAGAGGGTGTCTGCTATTGTCCATTATAGCTTTCAGTTTGTTCAATGTGCCCCTCTCCACCACAGTACATAGTGGGTCCAATCTCCTGCCGAACACTGAGCCAGCTTTTTTAACCAGCTTGTCCAAAGGCTTGGTGTATTTGTCTGTCAAGCTGCTTCCCCAGCACACTGCATCGGAGAAAAGTGCACTTGCCACGGCTGCGTGATAGAACATGGTCAACATCTCCACACACACATCAAAGGACCTCTGTGTCTGCAGGAAGAACAGGCAGTTCTGCCCCTTCCTGTAGAGCAGGGGTGGCCAACCCGCGGCTCGCGAGCCGCATGCGGCTCTTTGCCTATCAGTGTGCGGCTCTTGGATCCATTAATTAAAACCATCGGCGTGCGGCTCTTCCGTCATAAAAAAATCAATTTATTCTTATGAGTGCGTATGGCCCTTTAAGAAATGTAACAGGCTTAAGTGGAGCGAGTGAGAGAGAAAGGAGTGCGCACGGGCAGGTGAGAGGATGTGGAGTTTGGGAGGAATGCAGGACTGCAGTGTGGAGGCGATATCGCACAACAAAAAATGTCAGGGAAGAAATGCGTGTCTCTGTGTGTGTGTGTGTGTGTGTGTGTGTGAGAGAGTATGAGAGAGGGAGAGACTGTGAGTGGATGTGTGTGGAGTAGTGTTGCACGGTATACTGGTACCAACGGTAGACCGCGGTAGGCTGCTACTTAAACACAACGGTACATGACATGGTGCCACTACTGTGGGATAAGTTCAAAGTCCAATCAAAGGAGGGTGAGTGTCCTTGCGCTGGCCAATAACAGCCATATTGCTCCGTGGCGCAAGATAACGGCTTACCGGCGACCGAGAAGCCTGGCTCCAGGTGAATAAATTGGCGTCATGACTGCCCAGAAATACCTGAACAGCCGAGCCGTGGCGGCACACAGGTATGTGACGTGTCAGAGGAGAAATGAGCCGTTCACATTTCTCTCTTTGTGGCAGGCGGTAACGGCCCACAAACCTCACCACACTTTAGGGACTGTTCTTTACTTATGAAGGGACTGTTCTTTACTTGTCAGGGGAGGAGGGTGGTTGGTTGATTTTTATTTCATTTATTTATTTTATTTTGATCCCCCCTATGTTAATCACTTATTGATGCTATTTTTGAAGTATGAATAAGTCAATAAGTAATTTATTCCATTGAAATATCAGTGATGTATTATAGAAAAGTGATTTATCTTTTTATAAATGACAAAAGGCACATCTGCCTCATTTTTGCTGTGGTATCGTGATACTACTCAGAACTATGATACTTTCACTGGTATCATACCGTTGGTCCCAATTTTGGTACCGTGACAACACTAATCTGGAGAGTGTATGAGAGTGGGAGAGACTGTGTGGATGTGTGTGGAGAGAGTGGGAGAGGGAGAGACTGTGGGTGTGGAGGGGGGATGGAGAAAGACCGTATGACGCCAGGGCCACACTGCCTGCGAAGCGCAGCGTACCGAAATTCTCGCGCACGCCGGAGCACCTCTGTTCACATCAGACGCCGGTCGACAAGCGATTCTGCTCCCAGCTGTTGTTTTTCCATCATGGGTAACTGCCCGGCTTGACACATTCGC
The DNA here is from genome assembly GCF_006386435.1 of Epinephelus moara. Taxonomy (NCBI): domain Eukaryota; kingdom Metazoa; phylum Chordata; class Actinopteri; order Perciformes; family Serranidae; genus Epinephelus; species Epinephelus moara. The sequence continues at coordinate 159,940 of NC_065529.1, forward strand.
TCGTGGCTCGCGCAGTAAATAGACCAGACGCCGAAATGATCGCTGCAGAGCCGGCAGCGGAGCTGTGCGGCGCGGCCAGTGTGGATGACACAATTGGTTAACATGGGCACCGAAAGGAAACTGGCTGCGCTTTGAGGCTATCTGCGGCGCTTCCGCGGGCGGTGTGGCCCTGGCATGACAGGGAGAGACTGTGTTTGTGTATCTCTATTCATGGTTATTCATTTGTGTGTGAGATAAATAAATCTGGCTTTGAAAATTGGAAATGTATGGATTTTGATTTTATGTCATTTCGTGTTTGTGTGAGAGAGGGAGTGCGTTTGTAAGCACATGTGTATGATGTGGATCTTTGTACTACCACGGTAATGTTTGTGGCTCTTGGTCTCTGACTGGTTGGCCACCCCTGCTGTAGAGGGTGTCAGTATTAGAGGACCAGTCCATCTTATCATCCAAGAGGACCCCCAGATATTGGTAGGTGTGCGCCACCTCAATGTCCTCCCCCTGTATGGAGACTGGTTGATGGGGTGACCTCTTTCTTCTAAAATCCACCACCATCTCCTTGGTTTTAGCTGTGTTCAAGTGGAGACAGCACTTATTGTACGAGTCCCTGAAGGCATCCACAAGGTCCCTGTACTCGAGCTCCTGACACAAGCCACAATAGCTGCATCGTCAGAGTATGTGACAGGACTCTGATTTGTACTTAAAGTCAACAGTTTTCTTTACGCAGCAAAGTTCTGATACTATGTACATCTTAAAACAATATTTTCTGCCAAAAGACTTTGGGGCTGCATATGAGATGTCATTTGAAATATTGAGCAATACAACTTACTCATATTAAAACCACAGCAGAGTACAGAAAACTCAGAAATCCACTTGAAAGGCTCAATGCTAAATGCAAGTTGCTCACTGCCTTCCTAGTGTAAAGATAATTGTCATGGTAATAATATTTTAAAAGTACTTGTAGAATTAGGATCAAGCAGCTCTGTGGTTTAGTTTTCGCTTCTCTGTTGGCCGCCTACTGATTCAAAACTTTTCTGGGAAAAAAAAAAAAAAAAGTATGATCCCATGTTGCAGATTTCTAACAGGAACTGCTCAATTTGAATAAACAGAACAGGACCTGGATTGTCTATTTTTTTACAGTTAATATGATGTTCAGTTTGTTTCTGCTGTCAACCAATAAAGTGTCTGTTTCCTTTTCTTGGTCCAGACTGTCATAATAAAATTAGCCTTTAAAAATGCATTATTGGTTGACCTCTGATACCCACCTTTTTTCTGGCCATTTGTTTGGCCAACTATCAGCCCAAAAAAAAACACCGAAATAAATAGAGCAGTGGCTCCCAATTGGTGGGTTGCGTTCCAAAAGTTGGTCGTGGGTCCATTCTGAATGTATCACAAGTTACTTGCAAATGTTTCAAGTTTGTAACAATGACATCTTATTTTTAACTACAGCAAATTTCTGGCTCATAGCATTTATTTTGAAGTGGCATTCCTGCTGTAGAGTGAGTAAATGACAGACAGCTACTTAACAGAGACGGCAAACTAGCTTGACAACATGGCCAAACACAAGCAGATGCCAAATGTATTCAACTATGTGGACCTTGAACTAGTGAGTAAGGAGATATCTGGACCTCGTGGCTGGACCAGTTGGGAACCACTGATATAGAGCATACCTATTTCCTCCTACCTATCTACCTTGTAAACTCAACTCATCAACTACCGGTACGCCACTGGCTGACATGTATAACTCTGTAGAGATGAGGTACGTCCCAGTCCCCTTATATGATCTACTTTTTCTGCTCTGAGGGGGATCTCTGAGGAGACATGAGCGAGGATACATGAGACCTGCCTCCATTAAGCATATCACTTTAGATTATGCCTGAGAGAAAAGAAAATGCCATTTTACTAAGAATGCTTTTCCTTAATCTCTTGCTTTTAGCTTTTTTTCCCTGCATCTCTCACTCACATCCTCATTAGGTAGTACATAGGTTTAAAGAAAATATGCAAGTCAGGTAAATGTGGATGCAATTAGGGAACTGAGTTTGACCAATGAGCATAGTCGGGGAAGATGCTCATTGTTTCTTACAGTGTATTTCTGGAACTTTGAATGTTCTAAACAACCATTTTGGCAATAATCTAATACCCCAATATAAGACAAAACATATTTTCTGTTTTTATCTTTCTAGCCTCTTCACTGTGATTGTGGATGCCATTAATCACATCAGTGGGGTGGAGGCTCCAGTAGGAGAGAAAGGTGGTGGCTTTGACATGAAAGCTTTGCGGGCATTCAGAGTCCTCCGGCCACTTCGACTGGTCTCTGGAGTCCCCAGTGAGTAACTGGTCTGCTATTAAATCAGATACTTTGTACAACTAAATTACAGAATTTGCTCATGCTATAGCCAATAAAGTTGATCTTAATATTATTGTTATTCTTAGTAGTAATATTTATAATTGGTAGTAATGTAGACTTATGTCAGTGATCTACTGTCAGTGGTAGCATTAGGGGCATTAGCTTATTTCACTAACAGCTATTAACTGTAGGGGGATGATTTTTTGCTTTGATAGACAGCACATTGTGTAGATTATTTTAAGGAACAGTGTTTTGATTTATTCTTGTTTTCTCCCTTAGGCCTGCAAGTGGTGATGAACTCCATTCTAAAATCCATGCTGCCTCTTTTTCACATCACCCTACTGGTCCTTTTCATGGTCACCATTTACTCGATCATGGGATTGGAGCTTTTCAAGTGCAAAATGCACAAGACCTGCTACTACATTGGCACAAGTAGGCTACAGAATGCAGCACAACAGGGTTACATAAGACAGTAGTACTGCTGGTGCACTAACAGGATTTATGGCAGGATTTAGGGCCAATAATTAACTTATTTATCATGTACTGGCACAAAATAGTTTTTGTCTTCCTATAACTTGGTGTCTTTGCTGTCAGAAACATTTCTTTGACATCATTTTTTATTTACATTGATTTTACTCAATAGATTTCATTACATGTCTGACACAGCAATTTACTTAATCTCAAATTATGTAAAGTTATTGACAATGGATTTTTAGCACCTAGAGTTTTTTTTTTGTTTGTTTTTTAAACCCAGTACTGGGCTATATACTGTACTTTATGAAGTTAGTTTTGCTTTATAAGGGAAAATATGCCACACACAAGTGACATAGTTAGATGAAGAGATGCAGAAACTTTGTACTCACTGTCTAGCTCTCCTGTTGACATACAGGGGATGTGTTGTTTCTGATCATTGTTGCTAACTGCAGCATAGTACTCTTTGTGAGGTCTGTATTTCTACATAACACCATTAATACAATATCAGGAACTGTGGGTGTTAAATTAAATTTACAAGTTGACAAGTTGAACTGATGATGTAGTGGTCAGGAATGGTAATGAAAAATAGCTAAGGTTGATAGATTGTAGTAATGCAATTACATTAATATTGTAGAAAATGGGTACTAGCCTAACGAGAATGTGTATGAACATGTTTTTTGAAGGTTAAGAAGTAAGCTTGATGTTACCTTACAAACAAAGAAGTGATCCCACTCACTTATATTACAATTAGATTTTTGCATTTTCATTTGAGAAACCAAGAGCAAAGGTATGGGGTTTATACTCAATATTGACCAGTACTGAATTTAGGTGGAGTTGGCACTAGGAGGGAAAAAATGATTAAGAGGCTATCATGTGTACAATATATGCACATGCACACGCACACACACACACACACACACACACACACACACACACACACACACACACACACACACAAACACACACACAGAGGTCAACATAACCACTACTCACACAGTCTCTGCTCTCTACTGGACTCCATGGGTAATACTCTCCTCCAATCATGAGCATGCGTTAGCTACCTGAGATTTGCATAAACACAGCTGCCTACCCAAATAGGTGTGGACTGTGCAGTATATAAGGCAGTAAGGCACTGTCCATCATCCTTTTTCTCTTAAGTGATAGCGATTTGCCCATTGAACAGCTTTCTCCATGCATGGAGAACCTAATCAGTACCACGGCGCAGACCCCCCCGTGCCCAACTCATTGCTGAGGTGCATGGTTGCAACATTGTTATATGTTGGTGTTCATGGCCGCCTGATTATGTTTTAAAATGGAGGAGCAATCCTTCCCTAGAGTAAAAAAAAATATATATAATTCAAAACAAATTGACTAGTCTAAATTACTGAGATTGAGATTGTTATGACAACAAAGAATGCATCAAGAACAGTATAATTGGGTGGACCAGGACAGGAAATTATTGTTAGAAGAACAATTTTTCATGTTTATAATTATATTTAGAAAACAAGTAGAAACAATTTGGGTGAATGAAATGGCTCCACAGTAACCATCTACTTCCAATCTCACACAGGTTCTAGTGGTGGGCATTCTAAATGGCACCACAGGCTGGTGTAGGTATCATGTTATAAAGGAATGAGTAGTCAATTAATCAACGTTCAAATTACAAATTTTTAACCTAGCCTACATTATCTGAAATCAGGGATTATTTTAATGCACATCGCAGAAGGTGACTCTTGCTTCTCAAAACTTAAAATGGCCATTTTAGAATAGAATAGAATAGAATAGAAATAACTTAATTCAAAGAATTACCATAGCAATCAGGGGTGGACTTGACAATTAAGTGCCCAACTACAGGGACCAAATGGTAAGGTATGAAAAATATTGAATTATGTAACTACTCTAACTCATTGTACTCCAAAAGCACTTCTTTATAGAAAGCAACTGTATACTTTGACGTCAGAGGAAAACTATGTCCCACTACCTTTACCTGACGGATAAATATTACTGATTAAGTTGCAGATTCCAATCTTTACTCAGAAAATATAAAAATTAAAAGTAGTTCTTCCTCTATCCCTGCCAGTTTACCAACATTCCTTGTTAGAAAATTAATGAAAATAAAACAAGACAGAGTTTGCCTTGGGGCCCCAGGCCTCCACATTACTAAATCTGCCCATGATAATGAAAGCACAGCGAAGAGCGGCTAGAAGAAAGGAGACACATGAAGTCTGTGTGTTCAAAACAGTCCTGAAGTGCCTCCATACTATGCAAACCCTCACCTGCTTAACAAAGGGCCTTCCTCTGGGGCTTGTATGCAGTGATAACCATGACAGAGAGGTGGTCTGAGGAGCCAAGGTGTGGTGCATTCTTGGGTGCTTGAGGCCTTGTGAAATGATCCCTTTGAGCCTCTGGAGGGCTTCTCTCTGAAGGTGATGTCATTCAAGACTACTTTGCTGCTTCAGTTTACCTCAGTTACAAGAGTGTGGAAACTGAGGAGCCCTGTGGGTGCACCCCAGCCGTTTGCTGCTTTGTGGTGACCACAGTGTGGCTAGTGTCGGACCAAATTCCTCCTTTGTTCTGAGGGAGTTTGTTAAGTTGAGAGACAGTTTGATGTTTTTTGTCTTCCACTGCATGAGGGGGACAGAGAGGCAAAATTGCATCTTGCATGTTATGTTGAATGCACAGCCCCCATCAGACTCACTGAACAACTGTTCGTTTGCTTAGATGATGGTATGGAGTATAGTCTCTATCCTAGAAATGCCTTGTAAGATGGCTTCACAAGTGCATCTCCCAAGCCTACAGACAGGTGGGCAGGGGCCTTCCCACTGTGATCTGCGCACACTCTACATGTGTTGTGGCAATGTTGGTGGCCTTCAAAGGGATGAGTGTCAAAGACACATGTACAGCAGTATCTTGGTCTACGCCCTGCCTGTTCTATCTCTTAGACATGTTGGGCTCCTTTTCAAGGTCTAGTGGCCTAGGTTATAAAAAAGTAGGCGGGATACAGTGACTAACCATTAGCTGGTCAGGAACAGTGTGGCTGGGTCGATGTTATGTTGTGACAGGGCATCCATGCATCGAGCTCCACCCATACAGTCCAGTAGAGGGCAGAGCCTGTGTGAGATGGAGCAAAGGTTATGATATTGTAACCCTTGTTCTATCAGCACAGGCGGAGCCCTCTGCCTAGGGGTCCTACGCCACTTGGTGAAGAGGATATATGATGGTGGACAGCATCGTGTACTGACTTATATACATTTGGTTTCGCAAGTCTTCGCGTATGCGCATCCTGATTTGTCATCTGTGTAATTCAAATCTCAGTGGGCAAATATGTGCTTGTGATTGGAGGAGAGTATTAGCCATAGAGTCAAGTAGAGAGCTCCATTTGTGCTAACTAGGGTTATATTATCCTAACCATCAATACCCTCTTCTGGCTTTCAGATATCATTGCTACAGTGGAGAATGAGAAGCCAGCTCCATGTGCTCAAGCAGGGAATGGTCGGCGTTGTACCATCAATGGCACAGAGTGTCGAGCTGGCTGGCCAGGTCCAAACCATGGAATCAGCCATTTTGACAACCTAGGATTTTCCATGCTGACTGTCTACCAGTGTATCACCACACAAGGATGGACTGACATCCTTTACTGGGTAACATATTAGTCTAATCTAACAGCAAACTGGTTTGCTCTTACAGTAACTTTCTGAAAAAAAAAAAAAATAATAATAATAATATATGTATATATATATATATATATATATATATAGGCCTGTCAGGATAACAAATTTTGCTGGGCGATTAAGTGCGTCAGAAATTAATGCAATAAGTGATAATATTAAGTAATATTGTGCTTTAAGACCATTTTTATTATTATTGTAATTTTGCAGTTTTTAGACCATTTTTTAAACTTATGATAATGATAATAAAGGCATAATGATGCAAGCACACCCTTTTAAAGAGAAATAAACATTTATTTAACAAGAATATTTAGGAATGCAAAAAAGAAAATTTAAATATCTGAAATAACACGTAAAAAAAAAAATCAAAATGAAAACAAAAAATAGACTGTCAGTCTCTCACTCTCAGGTGTGCAGTTAAGTTGGTCATATTCACTCTTTTTGTTGAGATGGTTTTAGTACAAACCTGGCACACCGGTTCGTCGAAATTACTGGGCACCCCTCTGTCATTTGGTTTAAATCCAAAACACTCCCACACAGGGGCCGTGGCATTTGGTTTAGGAACAAGTTCCATGTCTTTCTCCGACGCTCAACTCTCTGTTTTTTTCTCCGCCTCATCTCCCCCTCACGAAGATCGCACTGTGTATGTGTGTGGCCCATAGCCCCGCCTCCCCCACAGAGACAAAGACACTCAATGACAAGAGCTTTCCCTCCGTTCATTACGCATTAATATGGCAATTAATCGCGGCTGCAAAAGTCACCGTCTCCCTTTTAATTTACCGTGAAATTAACCGCCTCATCGCATATCGCGACAGGCCTATATATTTGTATGTATATTTGTATGTTTGTATTTATATACAAATATTATATATATATGTATGTATGTATGTCTGTATATATATATCTGTATATATATATATATATATATATATATGTAAATATATGTGTGTGTGTGTATATATATATATATATATTAGGGCTGTCAAACGATTAATTTTTTTAATCGCGATTAATCGCAGAATTTCCATCGTTAATGGTGTTTTGAATTGCATGTTTAAAATTCTGTTATTTTGCATTTCAAGGCAGTTTTAAGCCCATAATGTAAAGCATTTCTTACCAGAGTGTTTTAATTGGGAATCAAATGAACACAGAGCAAGAATTTCATTTTTGACCTTTTGTATTTTCTTTCAAAAAAGTATACAATACGTCAAATACAGTTTTCAAATTAGAAAAAGTGCTATGTAGACCCACTTGTCTACTTCAAAAATACATCTTAAACAAAATGCTACAACAGTGTGGTCATGAAACCATGACTTAGAGGTTGGAAACAACTTCTAAGTATTAAGAGGAATAAAGAAACAAACAAACATAAAATACAATTTTCAAATAAAATTGTCATGTAGACCCACTTGTCTACTTCAAAAATACATCTTAAACAAAATGCTACAACAGTGTGGTCATGAAACCACGACTTAGAGGTAGGAAACAACTTCCAAGTATTAAGAGGAATAAAGTAACGTAGTACTTACGTTGAGAGATTCAATATATCAGGTCACTCTCTTATGCTACTTCAAAAATAACTAAAAATAGTACCATTAGCAAAACAATCATAATAATCCTAACTTGAAATAACAGCAATCAAGTGATATGTAACACTGGTGTGAAATTTGTACTTCGCTTATGACAAACAGAACAGTTCAAAACATAGACAGCCACAGTAGGATATTTGTAACATTTTTAAGTTTCAAATGAAGAATGTAACCCTCATAATTCACCTATACTGCACAGGGGTGAAAAAAACAATGTCCCAATGACAGTAAAGTGAAATGAAAAAAACTGCACTCATTAGACATGAGATTCAGAACTCCCGTATGCGTGTAACAATTGTTCCCCAGGACGGTAAGGTATACGCCGGGTCAGAACATGCCAACCTGAAAGCATCCCTTAGACCTGAGTCTTCTACGATGTTGACTGGTCTGCAGTCAGTTGCCACCCATTTTGCGATCACTTTTGTGAACTTCTTCGATGTACTTTCATCCACGGGTCTGCCGCGACTCCCACACTCCAAAATGGTACTTTGGCGGAGCTGAGGCTCGCTTGGCTGGGGTGCGCTGGCTGCACCTGGGTGTTTATCGTGGAGGTGGTAACTCAAACTCGACATACTCCGGTGGTAGTTAAACTCCGTTTGACACAGGTTGCATTTTACTTTTGACTTGTCAACCGAACCGTCTGGAAGTTTTTTAAAGTAGCACTCTTTCTTTCCATCACTGCGGTAAGTTCACTGCAGGAAGCCGCTTCGAAGCATGACGCTACAGCTAGAGGAGCCGACTACGGGTGAGTAGAAGGGACAAAAAGGCTTGCGAAATTAAAATGCGATTTAAAAAAAAAATAAACGCGTTATGGATTGCATTAATCTAATCGCGATTAACGCGTTAACACTGACAGCCCTAATATATACAGTGGTGTGAAAAAGTGTTTGCCCCCTTCCTGATTTCTTACTTTTTTGCATGTTTTCCACACTTAAATGTTTCAGATCATCAAACAAATTTAAACATTAGTCAAAGATAACACAAGTAAACACAAAATGCAGTTTTTAAATGAAGGGTTTTATTAATGAGGAAGAAAAAAATCCAAAGCTACATGGCCCTGTGTGAAAAAGTGTTTGCCCCC
>NC_065529.1:170554-173366 GCF_006386435.1 Epinephelus moara
GTCTGAGACCAGCCACCCGGACAGCTGCTGCAACAATCGGTTTGCATAACCAAAGAATTTCTGCACAAACTGTCAGAAACCGTCTCAAGGAAGCTCATCTGCATGCTCATCATCCTCATCGGGGTCTCGACCTGACTGCAGTTCATCGTCGTAACCGACTTGAGTGGGCAAATGCTCACATTCAATGGCGTCTTGCACGTTGGAGAGGTGTTCTCTTCACGGATGAATCCCGGTTTTCACTGTTCAGGGCAGATGGCAGACAGCGTGTTTGGCGTCGTGTGGGTGAGCGGTTTGCTGATGTCAGTGTCGTGGATCGAGTGGCCCATGGTGGCGGTGGGGTTATGGTATGGGCAGGCGTATATTATGGACAACGAACATAGGTGCATTTTATTGATGACATTTTGAATGCACAGAGATACCGTGACGAGATCCTGAGGCCCATTGTTGTGCCATTCATCCACGACCATCACCTCATGCTGCAGCATGATAATGTATGGCCCCATGTTGCAAGGATCTGTACACAATTCCTGGAAGCTGAAAACATCCCAGTTCTTGCATGGCCAGCATACTCACCAGATATGTCACCCATTGAGCATGTTTGGGATGCTCTGGATCGGCGTATACGACGGCGTGTTCCAGTTCCTGCCAGTATCCAGCAACTTCGCACAGCCATTGAAGAGGAGTGGACCAACATTCCACAGGCCACAATCAACAACCTGATCAACTCTATGTGAAGGAGATGTGTTGCACTACGTGAGGCAAATGGTGGTCACACCAGCATTTTCCTACTTCTGTTGGTACTCACATCAGAATGCACATTACCTCAAGAACACACCACAGAGTCATTTTGTTTATCATTGTTTTTCAATTCAATACCGCCCTTGTTCTTTCCTTGAACTTTCGTGCAGTGATTCAGGTGATACCATGTTGTGCTTCCTTCAACCTTTGATGTACACCTGATCACCTGGCACCACTGGCTTCTCACCCACTCGGTTGAGACTTGGTTCTCTCCTCTTTTCCTGTAGATAAATCTATGAATAGCAGCTAGTTGTTTCACATTGTCTTTTAGTTCAATCTGCAGTTGTTCAAGCGGGGGTCCCTTTTAGGGGCCTCGCAAATGTGGTGCAGGCACAGGTTGACCTGTGAGCGTTTCATGCGGTGTTAGATGCATGCTTCTGTGAGTCTGCATGTGTTAAGTCATCAGTGCAAGAGGCAAAGCATCTACCATCACCATGCCATTACTTTCTGGGTGATACACAGCTGAAAGACTTTGTTTAATTTGCAGCTGTTGTAGAACACTTTGTCTACTTTATGTGCAAAGGTGGAGCCGTTGTCTGAACTTATCTCCGACGGGATGCCAAAACGTGGAATGACTTCTCTTGTTAGAAACTTAATGACCGTCTCTGAACCAAGATCTTTTGATGGAACTGCTTCTACCCAGTGTAAGAAACAATCTATGATAACAAGCATATAGCACTTCCCCTGTACAGATTTTATCTCGTCAACATAGTCTATAGCTAGATGTTTAAACAGTCCTTCCTGGACTGCAAAGTGTCAGACGGGGGTCTTAATGCTTTTTTGCACGTTGTTTTGAGCACAGATCTCACATTGATTTAGTACTTCAATAACCATGGCTTGCATGTACGATGACCCGTATCCTTGCTGCCTTATCTTTTTTAACATTTCCCCCCCTTGCACAGTGATGTGCACTGTGCACTTGGCGGGAGCAGAAAATCAAGAGGGAGAGGGATCCAAAAAAAACCTGTGACAGAGCACACCAACAACAAAGGAATCCTGAAGGGACACCACCACCAGGGCATTTGGGCTGCTGCTGCTCGCTTCGGCCACCAGCACCTGTTAAACAAAAGAAAGAAGAAAACAGTTACTATAAGCGTGACATATAGTTACCAAAACAAGTTGAAGTAAAATACCTTAAAATCACACTACCTGAGCATAGCCAAAATAACCGCCCCCCCCAAAAAGTATATATACACAAAATAAACAAAACCCAAATACACCAAGACTTAACCAAATGAACTGAGGCCACAGAATCAATCCACCTCAGATAAAGAAGAGAAAAGAAATGAAACAATGGATATACAATAAAAGGTGTCTGCTTAATGAGCAGTGTTAACCAGGTGAGCCAAAAAGAAAGCCAAAACGGTACTCTGAAAAAAGAGTATCTGCAGGAAAAGAGAGAGAGACTAAACAGCAGTCTGTCCCAGTGTGGCAGTCGGAGATGGGCCGCACACTGAAGAACACAGGTGAAGCCTCGCAGACAGCAGGTGGGTAAGAGCAGCGAAACTCACTGCTCAACAATCATGGAAACCAAGCTGCACCCAGCAAAAGCCCACACGAAGTCACACGCGTTCCCCCGGCCCACATCCACGCCAGGGTGCTGTAATTGGGGATGCCGATGCGCCAAGACGTGACATCTTGGCCGCACCAAACGATGCTCCGCTCCGCTGGGCGACAATGACACCAGTGCGCTCAGTAGGGGTGTGCCAAAATATCAATCAATCAATCAATTTTATTTATAAAGCCCAATATCACAAATCACAATTGCCTCACAGGGCTTTACAGCATACGACATCCGTCTGTCCTTTGGACCCTCACAGCGGATAAGGAAAAACTCCCCAAAAAATCCCCTTTAACGGGAAAAAAAACGGTAGAAACCTCAGGAAGAGCAACTGAGGAGGGATTCCTCTTCCAGGACGGACAGATGAGCAATAGATGTCGTACAGAACAGATCAACATAATAAATTAACAGTAAACCGTATGACACAATGAGACAGAGAGAGAGAGACAGAGA
>NC_065529.1:173818-177772 GCF_006386435.1 Epinephelus moara
CTGATAATAGAGAGTTACAGTAATCCAGCCTTAAGGTAACAAAAGCGTGGACCAATTTTTCTGCATCTTTTCGGGTCGGGATAGGCTTAATTTTCGCAATATTACGCAGATGAAAAAATGCAGTTCGTGAGGTTTGTTTTAAATGAGAATTGAAAGACAAATCTTGATCAAATGTTACTCTGACATATTATTCGTATAGGCATGAATAATGCCTTTGAAACAGATATTTCTAATATACAACTATACCAGTTATTATTCGGATGGGAAAAAACATGCGCGTCATGCACTTTTTTTTTTTTTTTTTTTTGGTGATGTGGTTGAGAAACGCCGTGCTAATCAAACAAAGCAAACACTGGCTAGGTATGGAGTTGAACAGCCGAGCCGTGGTGGCACACAGGTATGTGACGTGTCAGAGGAGAAATGAGCCGTTCACATTTCTCTCTTTGTGGTAGGTATAGGTCCACAAACCTCACCGCACTGAGGGACTGTTCTTAACTTATCAGAGGAGGAGGGTGGCTGGTTGATTTTTATTTTATTTATTTATTTCATTTTGATCCTCCCTGTAGCCACAAATATTTTTCCTTGAGCTTTTCGAAGTGACTGGTGGAAAATGCATGACCCTTCACCATGAATTAGAAAAAAATCAAATTCATGGTGAAGAGTCATGCACCTAAGTGTACCAGGCGACCCAACTACAAAAGCCAGTGGACTAAAGACATCCTTTGTGTCCAATAGTAGAGCAGTAGGCCCAATGTAGCCCTGTGTGTGTGTGCTGGGCTGGCTTATGTGTGTATTCTTATATAAACTATGTCTTATATAAACTATTCTCAATGTAAAACTTATTATTATTATTATTATTATTATTAGGGGTCCAAGCCCACGGGGCCTGGGAAACCTATTGTTTTTGTTCAGATTTTTAGGGGGCTGAGCCCGCAGGGACTTTGGAACGCGTATGGAAGCAGATGCGTTTCCCAGGACCAGCGGTGCTGGGAAACCTATTGTTTTTGTTCAGATTTTGATTTTTATTATCCATCTTCTTATTATTATTTTTGCATAAGTAAAAGTGGTGCTGCAGGCTACACCGTGTAAGGGAGGGCGGTGCAATTTGGAGCGTTGGTCAAGACCCCTGCAAGGACCTCAGACGCAAGAAATTACACATATGTACCTGCAGGGGGCTCTACAATCAAGGTCAATGCGTTTTGGCATGTAACTCCCACACCGTATGTCGCACATTCAAAAGCCTTATATCCATGGCTTCCCTGATTGCAGCTGCATCATGTGCATGGCCCCTTCTACTTCCGCCTAACTTTTTTCCCACCAAAAATGGCAAAACTGCAAAATCTACTTTTTCCAAGTCCTCCTAGAGATTTTGACCAAACTGCTTGAAACTTGGCACCTAGACTCACAAGATGGATTTGATCTAGAGTTGTCAAAAGAATTTTGCCCGGTTATAAAATGTATAAATTATTGACAAACAATTTTTTGTAGCTAGCTATGAAAACGTGAACTGTTCCATATCTTTGTCAAATTAAAGCCATCAAACCCAAACCTAAGATCCTTAGTAACAATGTGACTGTGAGGGTTTGAAGCAAAGTTGGTGAACACTGGCCACTAGGGGGCGCTAAAACATGGGAAGTTTATATCTCCTAAATGGCTACACCGATTGTTATGAAATTTGGTGGGTAAGATATAGGGCCATTCCTGAGGCCATATATTTAAGGTTGTCATGATTGGTAGAAGTGGGTGTGGCTTATTACAAAATATCAGAAATATCACATTTCTTAAAAGTTGATCTGATTTGTACGAAAATTGGTGAGCATGATGTGAGGACAGTCTTGAGGCCAGCTGCAAAATTTGGTAATGATTGGTCACAGTGGGCGTGACTTATTGCAACAAACACATTCAGCCTTTAGCACTTCCAATGCACTTCCCATTACGGTGAATACTGCAGCTCAGATGTTGGCCTGTGTCCTGACGCTCGCCCCGCACCCGTCGTCCTTTGGGGTCGACTATCGTGGGCTCCATGGGGCATGGAGGCCGAGTTGCGTGGGGAGGCTTGGACCCTGTTCATAACTGCTTGCAGTTCTAGTTGTTATTTTTTTTATACATCTTTTTTATTTTTCCGTAAATAAAAGTGGTGCTGCAGGCTACACTATGCAAGGGAGGGCAGTGCAATTTGGAGGGTTGGTCCAGAGTCCTTCAGGGACCTCAGACGCAAAGATGTACATATGTGCACCTGCAGGGGGTGCTACAATCAAGGCCAATGCGTTTTGGCATGTAACTCCCACAACGTATGTCACACATTCAAAAGCCTCATATCCATGGATTCCCTGAATGGAGCTGCATCACGTGTGCATGGCCCCACTCTCTTCTGCCTAACTTTTTCCTGCCAAAAATGCCAAAAACTCCAAAATCTACTTTTTCGAACTCCTCCTAGAGATTTTGACCGAACTGCATGAAATCTGGCACCTAGACTCACAAGATGGACTTGATCTAAAGTTATCAAAAGAATTTTGCCCGGTCAAAAAATATATGAATTATTGACTAACAAATTTTTGTAGCTAGCTATGAAAACGCAAACTGTTCCATATCTTTGTCAAATTAAATGCTATGAAACCCAAACCTGACATCCTTAGTAAGTATGTGACTGTGAGGGTGTTAATTAAAGTTAATGAACAAGGCCACTAGGGGGCGCTATAAACATGGGAAGTTTATATTTTCTAAACGGCTACACCGATTTTTATGAAATTTGGTGGGTATGATGTAGGGCCATTCCTGAGGCCATATATTGAAGGTGGTCATGACTGGTGGAAGTGGGCGTGGCTTATTACAAGATAAACAAAAAAACTTTTATTTCAGCTGAACTATTGTACTGAGGGCTGTGATATTTATAGAGTACATGTAGAATAGGACACAGACCTACCATACCAAAAATTTTGCAGATACTCCACTAGGTGGTGCTATAACAGATGCAAATGCGTTTTTTCCTGTTACTTCCAAATTTTAAATCACATTGTTACACCAACAAATGTAATAACAGCCCACAAACATAATAAACCACAAATGTAATACAAATCTGCAGCTTTGAATATAATAATCCCGCAAATGTAATAAATTTCCCACAAACGTAATAGCAGCTGCCTACTACAAACGTAACACACAATTTTCCGCAAATGTAATAACTATTACATTTGCAGGAAATTATTACATATGTGGGAAGGTGAAAATCTAAACTGTAATAACTTACCACAATTGTAATATGAGACTGAATAATGGTCTTTGTGGATGTTGTTGTTTCTTTGTTTACTTATACACCTGCCAATAGTGATGCGTGTGTTGACAAGCAACCCGCAGGTTGGGTGGGGCGGGTCAGAAAGTGACAGAGCAGCGTTCTGAGTAAGTTAGAAATAACTTACAGAAACACACACATACACACACACAAACTGGTCATTCCTTGTCAGTTCACAGAATTACTCTGTGGCAGCAAATATGTTGTTTAATTGAATTTATTTTATTTCCTTCTGCCTCTTGTTAATACGGATTTCTCTGCAGCATTCAGATTCAGATTCAGATTCAGAATACTTTATTAATCCCCGGGGGGAAATTGTTTTTGTTCCNAGTTAGAAATAACTTACAGAAACACACACATACACACACACAAACTGGTCATTCCTTGTCAGTTCACAGAATTACTCTGTGGCAGCAAATATGTTGTTTAATTGAATTTATTTTATTTCCTTCTGCCTCTTGTTAATACGGATTTCTCTGCAGCATTCAGATTCAGATTCAGATTCAGAATACTTTATTAATCCCCGGGGGGAAATTGTTTTTGTTCCAATGCTCCGTGCAAAGTAGAAATAGAAATACAGCATGAATGGAAACAAGAGATAAAGATGCAGATATAAATAAAATACTAAAATAGACAATGAAATAAGTAAAATAAATATTAAAGTA
>NC_065529.1:182021-193478 GCF_006386435.1 Epinephelus moara
ATTTTCAGCAGATAAATGTGAAAACAGCCTTCGAGTGTCAAGCTCTGCACATACATCATTCTGCACAGTGAGGCTCAAACATTCATCTGTAGGAACAAGAAGAAAACACATTTTTGAGTGGAGGAGGATTAAGTTATTGTAAACCATGGTTTTTAAAACCTTACAACCTGCACCTGACCCCCTATGAGAGCCAACCCATCCTGCAGTGCCGCTGTCCAAGGTGCTGAACAGGTACTGTAGGCCAGATGCTGCAGAGAAATCCGTATTAACAAGAGGCAGAAGGAAATAAAATAAATCCAATTAAACGACATATTTGCTGCCACAGAGTAATTCTGTGAACTGACAAGGAATGACCAGTTTTTGTGTGTGTGTGTGTGTGTGTGTGTGTGTGTGTGTGTGTGTGTGTGTTTCTGTAAGTTATTTCTAACTTACTCAGAACGCTGCTCTGTCCCTCTCTGACCCGCCCCACCCGACCTGCGGGTTGCTTGTCAACACACGCATCACTATTAGCAGGTGTATAAGTAAACAAAGAAACAACAACAACCACAAAGACCATTATTCAGTCTTATATTACATTTGTGGGAAGTTATTACAGTTTAGATTTTCACCTTCCCACATATATAATAATTTCCTGCAAATGTAATAGTTATTACATTTGCGGAAAATTGTGTGTTACGTTTGTAGTAGGCAGCTGCTATTACGTTTGTCGGAAATTTATTACATTTGCGGGATTATTTCATTCAAAGCTGCAGATTTGTATTACGTTTGTGGTTTATTATGTTTGTGGGTTGTTATTACGTTTGCAGGTGTAACACAACATATCCATAAACTTTATATATTGCTGACATAGGCCACACCCACTTCTGCGAAATTTGGTGAGGATGATGTGGGGTCAGTCCTGAGGCCAGCCACCAAATTTGGTAATGATTGGTCAAAGTCGGCTTGACTTATTGCAACAAACGCATTCAGCCTTTGGCACTTCCAGCGCACTTCCCATTACGGTGAATACTGCAGCTCAGACGTTGGCCTGTGTCCTGACGCTCGCCCCGAGCCCATCGTCCTTTGGGGCCAACTATCGTGGGCTCCATGGGGCATGGAGGCCGAGTTGCGTGGGGAGGCTTGGACCCCGTTCATAACTGCTTGCAGTTCTAGTTATTATTATCATTATTATTATTGAAAAGTGAAGTATGAGTATATGGAAATATATTTCAGAACTTATTATATGCCAATATTAAATCTATTTAATGCTTTGAATGCTCAGAAATAGCATTGCCAATGATTATAAAGTTAGAAAATACAATGTAACACAACTTCCGGTATAAGCCACGCCCACTTCTGGTTTTTATCCAAATACAGATACAGATAATTTTGCTGGTTGAACAGATACAAATACAGATACAGATACAGATAATGACGTCTCTGCGCATCCCTAGTGCTCAGGCTTGGGGAGGCTTGTGCACCATACTCTTGACCACGCCAAACAATTTTCTCTGCCACACCAACCTGGATGTTGCCTCTAGGAGGAAGCGAAAGGAAGAGAGGGGCGGCCAGCTACCTGTACTTCTAGGGGCGCACGGCGCCACTTCTCAATTAAAGTTTGGGGGAGTCTGTTGTGTTAGTCCTCAGTTGCTCTTCCTGAGGTTTCTACCATTTTTTTCCCCCGTTGCTCTTCCTGAGGTTTCTACCATTTTTTTCCCCCGTTAAAGGGTTTTTTTGGGGAGTTTTTCCTCATCCGCTGCGAGGGTCCTAAGGACAGAGGGATGTCGTATGCTGTAAAGCCCTCTGAGGCAAATTGTGATTTGTGATATTGGGCTTTATAAATAAAATTGTTTGACTGGTTGATTGATTATGCATAGCATATGCGTTATTTTACAGTTGTGAATTTTAAAATGACTTAGTCACAAGGGCTCCCTGAGAAAGCTCCACCTCCACTGTGCTGAGAATCTAGCTCCATCCTTGTTCCCAAGGGTTTAGTGCCCCTGCCCTCCAAACAGGTGCACTTGTCCGTATGGACATTATCCCTTGACAAAGTATCAACTGACAGCAACATTTTTAATCAGCATTTTGATGTACAAATAGACAACTTTTCAGCTAACTTAATTAGTGTGCTAACTACACTAGCTAACTCTGGCAGCCAGAAACAAACAGCTATGATCCATTGTCCCTTAAATATCCAATAATAAAACATACTTTCTCGTGGTAGTTCTCCTGAAATGAGTAGTGGTAGTGGTTGAAGTTACTATATTCTGTGGTAATCAGGGAGATGATACGCAGTGCTAGTGTAGCTAGCTACATTAAATGTTGACTAGTCCCACTACTGTAAAGTGACTGGCTTCAAAAATTGATACATTTTTGACTGACATGGGATTGTGAGCCTCCGATGGGCCAAAGTAAAAAAGAAATTGACAGATACCCTGACAAGTTTGCACATGCGTATGTCTAAAACGGTGGCTCTGGAACTTGCTATTGCACAAATCTAAAACTGTGGCTCAACAGCTCTACAGTTGAGGATATTGTGATTAAGAGTGAAAAACAAATCAACAAAAAACAGAAATGTCCATTTAAGCGCTTAGTGTACAGAAAAACACTTCTAGAAAACCGAAACTGATATTGTTTTTTCCCTTAAGACAACAGAGGAGCCATTTGTCCATCCTTTAAGTACATTTAGAACAGTCTATGATGCCAAAAATGAGTAGAAAACAGCGGTCAAGGTCAGAAGTGTCATTGATTATAAGAATCATAAGCCAGCAGTTGGCCTGCTATTAATTGCCTCTGTAACCTGAGAAGTGAGGCAGGCCCTTCCTTTCAATACAGTCTCTCATTGGCTATTGTAGACTGTGGAGAGGACATGGAAGCTCACGTTGGCTCAAGTGAGGTGTGAGCTATTTTGGTATGGTGATGTCAACATATTTGCATGCAATACGGAGTTATGCAGACAGTAAGAAGAGAAATATTAACATTTAAAATGATGCAATGACATTCTGTTGATATCTATGGATGTAATAATATGTTTGTACTAAATATTTCACAGGATTTAGATCATCTAGACCTTTGTGAATGTATGAGAACTATTCTTGCTGGAATATTATTTGATCTGTGCGTTACTATGAAGCATAATAGGTGAGTTAAATCCATTTGTTTGTTGTTTGTCTGGCAGAAGCATTTATTGAACCTGCTGTGGTGGTTGTATCTTCAATTTGTTGGCATCAATCAAACCACAAGAAGCGTAGCTTTCTAATGACAGGTTGTATGAGTTAACCACTTCATCACAGCAGTTGTTTATATAGCATAACATATCATAATCATTTAATAAACCATATCAGGGCCCACAGGTGAGTCTTTGGATTATTAAGACCTATGCTATCTCATATCATTTATACTGTCATGGTTTTTTCATGGGATATGGTATGGAAATGTTTTTTGTGTGATGAATAATGAAGGGTAAACAAATTTTGGATCAACAAAAATTTCTGAAAAAAATTAATGGTGGGATATAGTAATTGCTGTATCTTTTCATGCATAGATTGTTAGAAGTTGAGTAAAGCATATTGATTTTTGCTATCATTCCACAACCAGAATCCATGGAATAAGACTTTAAAAAAAACACTAAATCACAGTGCACGAGTTAAAGGAGCTGATGGGATCCCATTTCACTGGAGTTGTACCATTTATTATTTTCATGAGTTAAATAAATGATGATTGATTGAATGATAACTGCTACCTACAGTGTAAGAAAGCAATTCATTTTTAAAGCTATGTACAACTTGATGTTTGGTTAATAACACATGCTGACTATTTTTGTATTGTTTTTATTTACAATTTTTTTTTTACCAGAATGTTAATTAGGACATGTGACAGTAAACAGTCAAACTTAGAACAACTTTCTCTTCATCAGCAATAGCTTAACTTAGTGTTTCATCAGAGTTTCAACACACTGCAACTAAGGGACACATACACACAAACCACTTTCCAGTTATAGTAGTTGGATACTGATATTTTTGCCTAACTCTGTGTACAGAGTCAAGCAATAAAAGTGTATTTGCGTTTAACTCCACTTTTTCTGGCAAATATGGCATTTAATTGTTGGTTTTTACAAAATGTAAGTTACATGTTTTTAGTTCTTTGATAAAGACAAAAATGTGTGCTTTGTGTGACAGGTAAATGATGCCATAGGAATGGAATGGCCATGGATCTATTTTACCACACTTATCCTGGTTGGCTCCTTCTTCGTGCTCAACCTGGTTTTGGGTGTTCTTAGTGGGTAGGAATACCCTAAATTTATCTACTACCCTTCCATACATTTATTTTGTATAATCATGATTTACTCTTTGCTTTGTCCATTTCACCCTGCGATCTTTTCTGTCTGCTCTTCACATTATCTCTTAGTGTGCTCTGTCTTTTTAATTCAGATTCAGTGTCTTATTTCCCTTCTAGTGAGTTCACAAAAGAGCGAGAGAAGGCCAAGTCCCGCGGAGAGTTTCAGAAGCTGAGGGAAACCCAGCAGCTGGATGAAGACCTCAAGGGCTATATGGAGTGGATTACTCAGGCTGAGGTCATGGAGAATGAGCAGGAGGGACAGGGTAAGATACAAGACACAGACTACTTGTTGAATTGAACAGAACAAAATAAAATACTTTCCTTTTTTTATATATGTATATATACATTTTTACATTGTCAACCAATCTTTACTTTTCTATACTGACAGTTTCTATTTCTCTGTAATCTATAGCAATATTATACAGTGCAGTTCTGATCTCCAAATATATTTAGTTATAACACTGAAAGTTTAGTTTAGTTTATTTAGTTTATAAAAAGGACAATGTGCACGTACATTAGTTGTTTACAAAACAATAAGATGTTTGCACCAGATTTAGCTAAAGGCTAATTTCCATCTGTAGTCCTCTAACATAAAACATGACAACAAAATACACAATCCACAATTAACACAAAGGAGCACACAACATCAGATACAGACACATCATATACAGACACATATATAACGTCTCAAGTGACATGCACATGTATGCCCCGCACGCTGCATGGCACATAATGCTATACGGCATATGATACCACTCAACATGGACAGCACACCACACAAGAGTCATGTTTCCATCAGCCTGTTTAGATGCGCATCTAGAAGTACCGCATCGGAAAATTATGATGGAAATGGCAAAATTCAAAATAAAATCCCTTGATCCGCACAAACAAAAATACGCTCGCTTTAGCCAGGTTTTGGTTGATTCGAAAAAATGTTGATTTGCAAAACGGGGGATGGAAAAAGTTATGTTCGAAT
Organism: Epinephelus moara; assembly: GCF_006386435.1. NCBI lineage: Eukaryota > Metazoa > Chordata > Actinopteri > Perciformes > Serranidae > Epinephelus > Epinephelus moara. The sequence goes on from NC_065529.1 coordinate 187,315, forward strand.
TAAGTCTGACGTAGCGCACCTCTCTCCATGGTAATATCCACACTCTGGGTCGGGAAGGCGGTAATGCATTTACAAGCTGGTTGCCAACTGCCAGAAAACGTAGAAGAAGAAGAATGCGAGACTTGTTTTGTTTCTGGTTTTGCGGAAAACTCACGCAAGTTCGTAGTTTTCACCAAAGTCCGTAAATTTAATGGAAACACTCAGGATTCGTATTTCTTTTAATGCACATTTCCCAATGATTCGAATCACTTTTGGATGGAAACATAGCTAGTGTCATACATACATACATACACACATACGTACACAGTATAAAAAATTATTCCTAATGTAAAGTGCAGGGCAAAATGCACCTAGTGTGCCCATATAAAGTGCAGTTTAGCCTATTATAAATATTCAGTGTTGCCTACATAAAGTGCCAATGCAATGCCTATGAATTTTATTTTTTTTTTTCACGTTTTTTTAAACAGTAAAGTATAGTGCTGATGAAAAGTATTAAGTTTACAGTGAGGTAAAATGCACCTATTGTGCTTAGATAAAGTGCTGTTTAGCCTATTTTAAATATTCAATATTGCCTACATAGAGTGCCAATGTAATGCCTATGGATTTTTTTTTTTTTTTTAAACAGTAAAGTGCTGATGAAAAGTATTAAGTTTACAGTGAAAGGACAATATTGACATCTTACAGTTTCTTTTTAGGTACCAACCATGGTAGTTCAGAGTTGCAGAGGGAAATTAAATACCAGCAATGGTAATTAAGAGTTACAGAAGAGTTCTAGTAAACCAGGACTAAGGTAACAGTCAACAGTAGTAACATTCTAAATGTATACAGAACCAAAGAACAGAAAACAAACCAAAAAAAAACAATGTGAAGGTGAAAATACTCCATCTGCCTTTTATCTAATGTGTCTGGATGTGCTCAGGATTAAATGGGTAGTAGGCTACTCAGCAAGAAACTTAATCAGAATCGAAGGTTATGATATTGTTACCCTAAATTCTATAAGCACAGATGGAACTGTCTATGGGACTTCTTGGATAATACTCCTCTAATCACAAGCACGCATTTGCACACTAAGAAAAGCTTAAATGTAGCCGGCCAATCAAGATGTGCCTATCCAAATGTTTGTACATCACAGTATAGAAACAGGTGGATTCCTGTCATCCGACATCCTACACTCTCTTCGGCAAGGGGTGTAGAAATGACAGGGCCCCTAGGTAGAGGGGTTTGCCTGTTCTAATAGAACTAGGGTTACAATATTGTAACCTTTGTTCTATTTTCACACAGGCTCAGGCCTCTAATGGACTCTTTATGAACAGTGAGTGGAGCCTAATGAATGAATGCCCTGTCACACGACATAACCTCTTCCCAGCCACACTGATCCTGAGCGGCTAAAGGTTAGTCGTTGTAGCCCGCCTACTTATTTAGAACCTAGGCCGCCCATGCAGAGAAGTAGGGGGCCCCAGCCAACCAAGGTGGTAAGTAAAGGTCAGATTCGGGCCTAAAACTAGGCCCGAGGCCCTAGTAGGCCCGTGGTGTGCCCTTGGCCCGGCCCGGCCCAAGTAGAGGCAAAGAGACACAGGCCCATGGCCCTAAAGTTAAAGTTCCGCTGATTGTCACACACCTGAGTGTGTGAAATTTGTTCTCCGGATTTGACCCATCCCCTGAGGGAGCGGTGAGCAGCAGCAGTGCCGCGCTCGGAAACCATTTGGAGCCCTAATTAATATTCAAAATCACTCAGATGTCTACACAAGGAGAAAAAGAAATTACAGAGACGAGAATAATTTCTGAACAGCTCCGTGAAGGAAAAAAAAAGCTGCTTACCTTAGCATATTGGTTATATTCCAACAACATTGGAAAAACAATTATTCCAAGAATAAAGTGTCAACAATTTGTCCCACAAAACGAACTCGCCCAGAAAAAAAGACGTGATGCCACTGTCCTTCGGCACGCTCTCGACACAGTTGAACTTGCTGATTCGGTCCTGGAAGTAACGGAAACCCTGCTGGCAGCCAAGGCTGTAGTGAAATATTTAAAGCAAGCATTCAACCTGGCGTGTCAGCTCCCCAACTCTCTCAAACCGATGGCAGAAACCCGATTCAGTCTTCCTCATGCTGCAGTCAATCCGGTCAGTCTACACAGAGCTGCAGGAGCTACTTGACAGTCGAGGAGAGAGCCACATATCATGATCTCTCATAGCCAAAAAAGACGTCATAGGCCCGGCCCGGCCCAGCCCGGCCCGGCCCGGCCCGGCCCGTGCTCTGAGCTGTTGTTAACTTTTGAGCCCGAAGCCTGCCCTTTAGTGGTAAGCAACTGAAATGGGTGGAGCTGTGGCCTGACCTTGAAGGATCAAAAGATAAGCAATAGACAGGCAGGGCGTAGTACATACGGTGATGCACATACGTCCTTGACACTCACCTCGCTGAACAAGGCCTCCGAAACTTCACATGCACTCACAAAGCCATCTCACAAGGAGTGTTTTGGTTAGGGCTCATCCAGCCACACCATCACCAAAGCACATAAACAGCTGTTCAGTGCGTCTGATGAGGGCCATGTGTTCAAGATAGATAGATAGTGGAGGCTATGGTGACCAAAAGCAGGTAAACATAACATGCCAATGTAAGTGGGCAGAGCAGATGCATTTTTGCCTCCTTGTCCCTCTCATGAGGTGGAGGTAAAAAAAAAGAAAAATACAATGATATCACTCTCAACCTGAATGAACTCCTTATGTTCTTGTGATCTAAGGAGGGATTTGGCATGAGAGAAGCCCCACTGCAGTCACCATGAATCAGCAAGCAACTAAGGTGCACCATTAGGGCAGATGGTTGAGCCAATATATTTTGTTTTATAAAGTGTTTGTTTTATGGCTTTTAATTATTTTTATCACTGTGAATTAAATGTGTTGTATGTCATTGTAAAACGCTGTGTCACTGTTAGAAAAAGTGTAAACAAATAATGTGTATGATCATCATAATTAATATTTATCTTGCGTGTTCTAAAATTGCCCCTTACAATCAGGGATTTCCTTTTCACATTCAATCAATCAGTTGATGGGTGGGTATAAAAAGCAGCAATCACAGCATGATCAGATGCATGATGGCTTACTCTTAGAGGATGTGGTGGATGGGAGACTCTGGAGGAAGCGGAAATTCAGGGACCGGCAAGACCTACTGGCCAACGATGATGAGTGGCTTATGAGCTGGTTCCCCTTAGCCTTAGTAATGTTTTTTACGTTTTCTTGCTACATTTGCGATGCTCATCTTCATGCAGTTTCTTGTTATTAATGAATATTAATTCAGGGCATTTCACTGGCCATTCATAGGCATCTATGGGTGGGGCAAGACGCTCATCCACTTGCGCCAAATTTCAAGTAGATTGTACAGACTCCTGCATGCCGACACTGGGTGTGTGAAGATGACCGACATGGAGAGCCAAGCTCACCAGAGCCAAAGTTGCCATGTGGGCTCAAGAATGCCCAAAAGTGCCCAAGGGCTCCAAGAAGTTCGACCGAGGAGAAGAGAAGGACCAGCTGAGCAGGCTGCCCTATGGGACAGCACCAGGAGAGGTTCACACCAAGGAGCAGCGTTGCTTTTTCCTCTTCCCCCTCCAGAGCATCTTCTTTCTGGTCTGCTACAACTCAGGTGAAACAACATAATTTTCCTGTACTGGGGTTTGATGCATAGTTTAATAAGTATGGTAGGGAGCATTAGATAAAACTAGGATTTCCCCTAAGTTTTCAGATATTTCCCTTTTTGCTTCCCATGCCGCTCAGCTGTTGAATGGTGCTTTTCACAGGTCCATGTTAAAGTTTCCTCTGATAATTATCTCACCATTGCTCATTGCTTCATCTGGTTCACTCTGGTCATTCATTCATTCATTAGCATCGCTGTATTCATTTCATTCCACTCATAGTTGCATTTACTCATTGTTTTGTTTTGTCAGTTGTATTGCGTCTTGGTCTCCTGTGTCAGTAGTTTAGAATAAATGTTTGTCTAAAAAGTTGCTGTCTTGGTCTTCTGTAGGATTACATTCAGTCACTTTACGGGTGCAAAGGTCCTGGCTATTTGAGCTCTATTTGAATTGACAATTGATAATTAATAATTTCCCCAAAGTGCGTTAAACATTCTTGTCTGATCAACAAGAGGTGTGGTTTTATTAGTCTGACTATGAAATGATATAGCTGGACGAATAATTAAAGTGGTTAATATTGAGCGAATCAAACCCTACAGTATTCATGGTGAAAAACGTAGGCACCTGAATAAACTGTTAATAATCAAACAAATCTCACTGGTGGAGAATGCAAACCCTAAATGAATCATATCAATCAAACTTTTCATACAAAATGGTGGAGAATGTCGGCGAGCATTTATTTAATAAATGCTGCCACAGAATAAATTATAAATTATGTAACAATCAATATTTCCTACAATGCGGAGATTTAATCTGATGGTCAGCTTAACCAACCTGTCCCATGTGGATGGGGGATCATGGAACACCAGTTCATCTTTAATGTAATCTGCCAACCCATGGAGAAAAGCGTCACACAAGGCTGCAGAGTTCCAATCACTCTGATGGGCCTGTGAACAAAAGTCTATAGAGCAGTCAGCCATAGTCTGATCTCCTTGGTGCAGACTCCTCCGTCCTCAGCCTGTGTATGCTCCAAAAGCCCCCACGCTGTAAACCCTGGGAAGTTCAGCAGAAAAGCCTGGAAAGATGAGCCCGCCATAGTCCTCTTCTCCAATTCTGCAGTTCCTCGTAGGCGAGCTCTCTGCGCTGAGTCCATTTCTGACCAGTGTGTGACAGGGGGGTTTTGAATGCAAAAGTAGCACCACTGACAGGCAGGACAATTTATAATGAGTTTTGAGTCTTTGATAAACAAAGAATGAGCAGGCAGGTGAAACAACTGGGATACTCAATAGCTTGACTCGGAGCCTTCAGAGAAACAGGCTCAGTCCAAAGGCAAAATCACCATACCACTATGCAAAATTTTACAGTCCCTGTGAATATAATCCATTTACTCATATTTCCACATGTATTTTGTATCTACTCTGTGTTAAGACCTCATATTATGAAAAGCAGAGGCAGTCACATGCTGAAAAAATGCCATTCAATGAATGATTAGACAAAAGTCAAATCAAACATTGAATAAAGAAATTATTTCAGGGTATTTAATCAAAAGTTCAACAAATAGCCCTAACTTTTTTTTCTCATTTATTCATTCAATTTTGAGGGCTGCTTTAAGCATATATTGGTTAAATTGTGTGCTGAACTGAGATAGTGTAAAGAGTATGTGGTTGTCAACTCTGTTGTCAACTCAATTTAGCGTAAATTTGGGGCATTATTTGGCCCTCTTTCCAACAAGCTACCTTAACATGGTTGGTACCAATGGATGCCTTAGGTCCTCTACTCTGGTTAGATACAGTGACTACACTGTAGCTTTAAAACTGAAGCCAACACAGCTGGTTTTATTTGCTAACAATAGTCTGCCTCACTTCTCATCTTCAGCTCTGCCTGTCATACCTGCTGCTTCTTTTTTGCTAGACATTTGTCCATCGTCTCTCTGCTTCTGTCATTGTCTTGTTCTCTCTGTACTCTGGCTTTTCCTTTAGTGGTTCTTTTGGTGAGGCATTGTGACTGATTCTCACATGTTAGCATTAACAGCACTTGTGATTTCTGAGCACCGCGTACCTGACAGAGGTCAGATGGACTGATCCATTTCAGGATACCTACGAGTGGTGAGAGTATCAGCTGGCATGTTGAAATGTGTTTTAATGATAAAGATACATTTATTTATTATGTAAATACATATAAATTGTATTGTCAGTGATACAAGTAGTAAGTAGTAAGTACAAGTAGTAGTAAGTAAATTGTTTTATTTGATCCCTTTTATGGGTCAACCATAGACATTATCATGGGCCCCACCCCCTTGGCCTTGGGCCTGGGTTATCTGTATCCTTTGACCAGTGGCGGCCCTAGTACATTTAGAGCCTCCCCCTCAACAGTTAACCTCTCGGACTCCCCTCGGACGCCGGCGTCCGTGCTCCCCTGCTCCTCTGTTAAATGATATCTCACAGGCGCACTACGTCACCAAACCATGTGATGTTTGGTATCACCGGATTCAGGAAGCTCTCGGCTTCACTTTCAATCAATCAATCAATTTTATTTATAAA
>NC_065529.1:193978-208257 GCF_006386435.1 Epinephelus moara
ACTAACTGGCCCGGTTTGTGACAAAATGGGGGCTCGTCTGTTGTTTGATTAAGTTAATTTGGTAAACAATTGAAAGTCTACTTAGTTTGGTAAAGGTTCATTTGTTAAAATTCAGTCTGGTTGGTCTGAGTATTGTTTTTGATGCTGGCATATGGTTTGTGTTCCTGTTAAGAATTGTAGTTTGGCCTTAGTGAGTTATTTGGTTTCAAAATGTTCATTGGCTTTTTGGTAGTAACTGCTGAAGCCAATTAGATAGTTGCCAGTGTTGGGAGTTCCACATGTGATTCTTGTCTACCTGATTTCAGTTTTGAGGAAGGATTTGGTTGGTGGAGTTTGGAAGTAGTAGAGCATTTGTCCTTAAGTTTTGTTTTAACTTAAAGGTTTGTAATGTTTTGGTTGTAATAAATAAGATAAGGGTTGGAACTTTGAGGTTCTTTTTGGTTTGGTTGGGACAGTCATTTAACATTGGAAGGAACCATGAATCCCCTGTTAGGCTAAGAAGACTGGTTTCCATTAGGGGGGCTGGTCTTGGGGAATTTTAGTGTGGCTGCAAAAGTGGGTAGAGCAGTTGTCTTGGGGGCACATCCATGGTGCAAGAAAGGGTCGCTGGTAACAGTTGCTTTTTCTTCCCAGTGGGCAAAAGTGCATAAATACCCCCCATCAGTATTGGCACAAAGATTAGGGAGGGAGTTAAGATAGTTATGGGGTCAGGGCTGGGGAGGTTCCATTTTGGTATGGCTGTCCCAGACTTTGTTAGTGGTTCCAGCACTCCATGGGATTGATTTGTTTTTTTGTTTTTGTTTTTTCTTCTCTCTTCTTCCTTTTTGTGTAGACAGTGTAGCATGGCATCTATAGTGGACGAATTTGTTGACTTGCCGTCAGTAGCACTATTAGATCAGTGTACTTAGGACCAGTTTCTGCTAATTGCTGAGAAATATGAGCTTGAGATAGCAGATAGAAAATTAAAGGACTCTGTTAAGGTCGGGTTGAAAGCAGGTTTGTTGGAAAGGGGAATTCTTAAACCTGGTGTGGGGACTCAGTCTTCTTGTTCTGCAGCTACTGTTTTCAGTTTTGAGCAGCAAAAGGAACTTTTGTTGTTAAAGCAAAAGCATGAATTGCAGCTACAAGTAGAACTTGAAAAAAATGAAACAGCAAAAAGAATTGGCTTTGGAAGAGATGAAGCAAAAGACTGAGCTGGTTAAGCTTAATTCAAGAGGGTAAATTGCCAGGTTCGTCTGATGGGGAAGGCCCTGTGAATCAGTCTGGTGCACCAGTGGCATCTTTTGATGTAATCAGTAATTTGCGCCTGCTTCCTGAGTTCAATGAAAAAGACCCTGATTCATTTTTTTCATTATTTGAGCAAATAGCAGATTCCAGGAAATGGCCTGAGAGTGATCAAGCGTTAATGTTACAATGCGTCCTGACTGGTAAAGCCCAGGAGGTGTATGCTGCTTTGAGCACTGATGATTGTAAAGTCTACAAGTGAGTTAAGTCTGCAGTGCTTAAAGCATATGAGTTGGTGCCTGAGGCGTACCACCAGCGGTTTTGCGGTTGGAAAAGAGGAGATAAACAGTCTCATGTTGAGTTTGTGCGAGACCTAACTGCCCATTTTGGTCGCTGGTGTGCAGCATCAGAGGTTGACACATTTGAGAAGCTGTGCGACTTGGTGGTATTAGAACAGTTTAAAAACTCGGTACCTAATAATGTGGCCACTTACATCACAGAGCATAAAGCAAATAATCCAGGTCAGGCGGCAGTGTTGGCCGATCAGTATGTGTTAATTCACAAAAGCAATTTTAGTGCATCAGGTTCAGCGAAGGTGCACAGGGAGAGTTTTTCTCATCAAAAAGGTGCATCAGACTCTTATGCTAAAAGTGATCATGGCGTGTGAGATAGGCAGGCAGTAGGTAGGACGTGTAATTACTGTAAAGGTAATGGGCATTGGAAAAGTGAGTGTCCAATCCTTAAATCAAAAAGTAAATTCTCCAATGCACAGGTTAAACCAGCTGCTTTGGCATATTTGCTCAGCCCAGTTGCAGTGGGGGTGCAGCAGGTTGAACCCATGCAGCAGAAGAGCATGAGTTCAAATAAACACAAGAAGTTTGTGCTCTAGAGAAAGGATCAACACTCAGTGAAAAACCTAAGCCCTATGATAAGCTAATATGGCAAGGCTTAACTATACAAACCAGTGAGCAGTGATAACTAGCATGTCTTTGGGGTCATCGGGTGGGAACCTCCTTTCACCAGTGTTTCATCTAGTTGGTCCCACAACACCTCCAGGAGGCTAGACAGTGATCTCTAGCGTCCCAGAGACACTCCCCTAATGCCAGGTCTCACTGCTCCCCTCCCTGCACCAACCCAATAACCTCCATTACCTTACTTACACATGGCTTTCTCAGCCCAAACAGCACTGCCACCTTCAACAAACCCAGGCTCCGTACATGCGAGCTCTAGGTAGAAGCAGGGCTGATACTACCTTTCCTAGCACATTCAGAAGGAGGATTCTGAAGTATTATGAACCATTTATTTCTGAGGGTTTGGTGTCTATGCCAGGTAGTGATGAACAGGTGCCAGTAGAGATACTGCGTGATACCGCTGCAGTTGGCTCATTTGTGCGCGAGTCTGTTTTACCCTTTTCATCTGAAACTGACACAGGAGACGTTGTGCTGGTCAGGGAATGGGGATGTTGGTGTTCCCAGTGCCCGTGCATAGCCTGAGTCTTTTCTCAGATTTGGTGAATGGAGATGTCGAGATGGGGGTGCACCCTGAGTTGCCTGTGGATGGGGTGGACATAATTCTGGGGAATGGTCTTGCTGGGGTGCGGGTGTGGGCTGATGGTCCTCTTCTTAATATAGTCACTAAAAAAATGCCTAGTCAAGGTCAGTTGGAAAGTGTATCAGATGCTGTTGTTGTGTATCCGGCCTGTGCCGTTACACGTGCCATGACCATTGCGGGTGATATGCAGAGTCCTACTACCAAGGAGGCAAGTTGGAAACTGCCGAGGTTTGTGTAACTTTGCCTGATCAGTTTAAGTCTATGTCACAAGCTGAGTTGATTACAGAGCAGAAAAATGATTCAAGCTTAAAGGAACTGTTTGACAAAGTGCTTCCACTTGGTGAGATCAGTAGCTCTGCTCATGGTTATTTTCTTCAGGGGGGCTTGTTGTTTAGAAAGCGGGTGCCTCATGGAGAAGCTCTTGTTGGGGAACCTATTTTTCAGTTTGTAGTGTCGAGTAAGTTTCGGGATTTGGTGTTGCAAACTTGTCATGATAATGTAGCTGGGCATCCGGGTGTAAAGCAAACATATGACCAGGTGTTGCGGTACTGTTTTTGGCCCCGCCTGAAGCATAATATATCTGCATATATCAAAATGTGTTGCACCTGTCAGTTAACCGGCAAGCCAAACCAGTCAGTCAGACCGGCTCCACTTTGTCCAATTCCTGTGGTTGAGCAGTCATTTGAACATTTGATTATTGACTGTGTTGGGCCGTTGCCTCATTCGAAACTGGGTCATAATTATTGACTGTTATGTGCCAAGTAACCAGGTATCCAGCGGCGTATCCACTCCGAACCATAACTACTAAGTCGGGGGTAAAAGCGTTGACACAGTTCATTTCTGTGTTTGGGATACCAAAAATCATTCAGAGCGATCAAGGCTCGAATTTCACGTCCTGTGTGTTCGCAGAAGTTCTCCAGCAGCTTCACATTAAGCACAGTAAAGCTTCGGCTTATCATGCGCAATCGCAAGGCGCCCTAGAGTGTTTTCATCAAACACTGAAATCTTTACTGCGCTCTTATTGTACTGAGCTGGGGTGTGACTGGGAGGAGGGGTTGCCGTGGCTCCTGTTGGCAGCCAGAGAAGTGGTTCAGGAGAGCACAGGTTTTAGCCCCAATGATTTGGTGTTTGGTCATAAGGTACGGGGTCCCATTGCTGTTTTGAGAGATAGATGGGAGATAACAGAACCTCCCCAAAATTTGCTTGACTATGTCAATGGGTTCAGGCATAGGCTGTTTTTGGCAGTTGAAAGTGCAAAGGAGAAGTTGGTAAAATCACAGCACAAAATGAAAACTCTCTATGACAGGTGTGCAGAGCCTAAGCAGTTTAAGACCTGAATGACATCATTGCCACTCCAAACTCTAGGAAATCCACTAGACTGTGTCATGTGAATTTGCTGAAACCCTTTTATGCACGTCAGACAAAGGGAAAAGGGGAAAGTGGGAGTGGTATGGCTAATGCTTCTGCTTGTTCATCTGCAGTTGTTTTGAGCTCATCTCCAGCAGTCAGCCTGGAGGAGAGTTCAACTCCTGATGTGGTTTTGCAAGGGCGGTTGAAAAATTCAGAGTCGCAACAAAATTTGGATTGCATGTTGGCAAATTTGGATGACAAGAAACGTGCTGAGTTGATTGCCCTTATCAAAAGCTATCCTGCCCTGTTTTCCGATGTGCCTTCTAGCACGCATCTTATTGAGCACGATGTGGATGTCGGTGACACGGCACCAATAAAGCAGCGCTTTTATCGGGTTTCATCAGATAAGCGCAAACATTTAGATCAAGAGGTTCAATATATGTTGGACAATCATATTGCTGAGCCGTGTTCTTCGAGTTGGGCATCACCATGTCTGTTGGTCGGTAAACCAGACAAAACTTATAGACCATGTACATGTACTGACTTTAGTAAAGTTAATAACATTACAAAGCCAGATGTGTTTCCTCTTCCCCGCGTGGAAGATTGTGTAGATCAGGTGGAGTCTGCCACTTATGTGAGTAAAGTTGACCTCCTAAAAGGTTATTGGCAGGTCCCCCTGTCTAAGCGTGCACAGGAAATTTGTGCGTTTATTACACCTTCTGGTCTGTACAAGTACACTGTTATGCCGTTTGGCCTGCGCAACGTCCCCCGGTTGGATGAGGTTTTTTCCCTGCAGGTGGATGCCTCTAATGTAGAGGCAGGGGCTGTACTTTTGCAGGCGGGAGAGCACGGGGTTGAAAGACCTGTGGCCTTCTTCTCTAGGAAGTTTAATAAGTACCAGCTCAATTACTCTGTGATCGAGAAGGAGGCACTAGCATTAATATGGGCATTGCAACATTTTGATGTATATTTGGGATCTGGTCTTACTTCGCTGGTTGTTTATACCGATCATAACCCACTGACTTTCCTGCAGTCGCTTCAAAATCCAAATCAGAGGCTGATGCCGTGGGAATTGTTTTTACAGCCATACCACTTGGATATTCATCATATAAAGGGATCAGAGAATATGATAGCAGATGCCCTTTCTCGGTTCCCCTAGTTGTGTTTGTGTTCTCACTGATTGTCTATTCTGCTGTTTTACAGTTCTGCCTTCTCACTACTCTCTTAATTTGCTCCTAGGATCCGGGTTGCTGAGCGTGGCTGACAGGTGTAGAGTTGGAGGAATGGAAAGATAAAGTGGTGGGACACCATTCTTTAGGAGGGGGGTGTGACGGTCTGCCCCTCTGCCTGCTCTCTGACTTTCTCACTTCCCTGGGTGGAAGTTATGGGCAGTTCGTCAGGCCAATTTGCCTCACCTGTGTGTGTATGTGGACCAGGGTATTTAAGGGCTGTCTAAACTGGCATTCTCCCTCTTGCTGCTTTCAGACTTGGGCTTGGTTCTGGGTTTCCACCTGCCATGGGGAACTAAGTATTGTTTCCTCCTGCATTCAACACTTTCACACAGCACACTCCACTCACCCATACACTGCATACATGACTGACACTTAACATTTAATCCCACTCATACTTTTTGGTTGCCTGTGGGGCCTCTTCCACCAGCGGTGTTAGCCGGGGGGCTAGCACCGCTAAGTCCCGGCCCTGACATCCACAACACAGCTGCTGAACCGATGCCAGTGGGGTCTCCTTCACCAGCGGCATTAGCCGGGGGGCTAGTGATGCTAGGTCACTGCCCTGATTTCCATAAGACGGCTGCTGAACCGACGCCAGTGGGGCCTCCTTCACCAGCGGCGTAAGACGGCTGCTTAACCGACGCCCGTGGGGCCTCCTCCACCAGCGGCGTAAGACGGCTGCTTAACCGACGCCCGTGGGGCCTCCTCCACCAGCGGCATTAGCCGGGGGGCTAGTACCACCTGGGCTCGGCTACAGCACCTCTAAGACGGCCGCTGAACCGCTGGCTACAAGATCAATAGATATGAAGGGTATTGTTTTAACACACACGTGATGGCAAATATGAACCCAAAACCACTTATGGGAAACCAGTGTTTAAAGAATTCAGGTCGACAAAGAGCTTTTCAACACTACATCAGGCCAAGATAATTTGTCAAAAACACCCTGAAGTGTAAACAAATTATTTGGCCCTCTGGTATTGATATTGAATGTGTTGGGGTAAATATGGTACTTTCTCCGGAGATGTCATTTACTGTGTTATGCCTGTACAGAAAACCCACTGCTAAGAAGGATTTCTATGATCAATTTAAAGCCATCCTTAAAGTATGTGATCACAACAAAGAAATCATAATTCTCGGTGATTTTAACATAAACTGGGACAGTAAGACAGACAGGAAAAATCTAAAACAGTTAACTGAACATCTGAATTTATGTGGAAGCAAATCGTGACTAATATTTAAATTAAAATGTATTTGCAGAAATGCTTTTTCATTTTAAGAATGTGGCTGCATTATTTCACTCATAAATAAAATGAATAATCAATCAACCTATTTGCATTTTCTTCTTCAAGACTTTTAACTCAATGAACAGTCCATGAAAAAAAATTTTTTTCCAGCAGATATCTTAGTTACAACATGATTGAGCTAGCAAAGCAGTTTTGTGCTGCTATGTGTGGTATTTATTCAGTTTTGGGAAATTACGATGTTTAGAAAGCACAATCTCAGGGAGCGCCATGATCTGTGATGCATCCATATATCAAATGTGCACACCGCCCCCTACTGTATTAGATGGGTAGCACCATGGTCAGCACGGAGCTGAAGAAGAGCGGCTACTGACGTCCCTCTCCTGCACCGCTCAGATTGCCAAGTCATTTTCGAATTATGGGCACTATTTTGCAGGGCAGACCACGAAAATGAAACAGCAATGTCTTCTTTGTTTTAACTTATCCATACGACACTCAGGTTTTCCATCCTCTTGGAAGGTGGCCATAGTTAATCCCATCTTCAAGTCTGGAAGCAGGACAGACATGAATTACTATAGGCCTATTAACATCCTGCCAATCACCTCCAAAATAACTGAGAAATGTGTGCTTACACAACTAACTGAGCGTCTGCACCTTGGCCATACTCCGTTGCACCCCGCACAATTTGGCTTCCGGGAACACCACTTGACAGAGTCAGCCATTAATTTTTTTTTTGGAGAAAACTAGACAGTTTCTTGATAAATCAGTGTGTGTTGGTGCAGTATTCCTGGATCTGAAAAGGGCGTTTGATACGGTTGATCATGCAGTGCTGTTCAACAAACTCTCTTCTTTTAATTTCTCAGATCAGGCGACCATGTGGATAAGATCATATTTAACTAATAGGAAGCAGTGTGTTGTTGTTGAGGAGGTTAAGTCCTCTCTTCTCGCATGTTCAGTGGGGGTCCCACAAGGTTTGATCCTCGGACCAATACTCTTTCCACTTTACATTAATGACATGCCACTTGTATGCAAAAACACCCATATACAAATGTACGCAGACGACCAAGTTATACTAACATCAGAAAAAACTACTCAAGAGGCTGCCCGCATACTCATAACGGAATTGACTCACATTCACGAATGGCTCAAAAAATCATTTCTTTTGTTAAATACAAAAAAAAACTGTTTGCATATATTTTTCTAAAAAACCAAAGGATCTTACACACTCTGGTGTCTTCCTGGGAGGAGAGGAGCTTGAGCTAGTCTATGAGTTCAAGTATCTAGGGGTCACCCTGGATTCAACCCTCACCTTCAAAAGCCACATTAAAAAGATCTCGAGAACAATCAAATTTAATCTTTCCAGTTTCAAATTAATTAGGCCATCTCTGACAACAGCGGCAGCTAGGGTGTTGCATGCAATGGTCTTTTCTCACATCGAATATGGATTCACTAACTGGTCGTTCACTACTAAAGCTGCACTCAATCAGATTGATTCTCTACAAAAGAGCGCTCAAAATATTGGATAAAAAAACCGTATCATATCACCACTGCCACATACTCCAGAAATATAATCTTCTTAGTTTTGATAATTTCACAAAGTTCAAGTACGCCTGCGCAATATATAAAATCTTGAAAGGATTAGCACCGTCCCCAATGTCCATTTATGTTAAGCAGAATGAAAACATCAGCTACACGACCAGGGCCACTACAAGAGGGGACTGTGTAATCCCGCTCAGGCGTACCTCGTGTAGGCAGTCAGTACTTTGTTGGGAACATAAATTCGGGCTTCACACAGCGGAACCAAATGTGTTGGGGTCAACACATTAGGTCTCACCAAGGGGCACCAAATATGTTGGGGTTTAATTGGCTATCGTAAATAATTAATAATTATTAATAATAATTAATAATTATGTTAAATAATGTGACTTAATTAACATTAAATCACCTCGTGGGGCACCATTCCCGTAAAGGGAAAAATGATAGCCAGTTAAAGATATCAGTCTCATAAAATAGGCTAAACTATTAATTTGGAGTTTGATTAATAATTAAATTAATGACAACGACCAAAACTAACAGTAACTCCTGAAGGATTTCGGAGTTCTTGACGCAGCAGAGGTTGACTATTCATTCACTCTTGTGCAACATTAAACAGACAGCAAGTATGATTCCAAAGAATTATATTTATTCACAAACTAGCAAAGCAAACCAAAACACACAAATTCTAACTAACTATATACAAGCTTGGTGTGTATATGTGTGTTGTGTGTGTCTGTGAGAGAGAAAGAAGAGAAAGAAAGACAAAGGCGGGTGTGGTGATCAAAGAGCCGTTTGGCCTACAAAACAAAATGGCTGACAACAGAGAACTACCAAAATGGCTGAATCAAGGCTGGCTTCGAGGGAGGTGTTTGTCTGACCGTGTGGTCAGGACAAAGACAAAGGAAAAGAAGCGGGAACTTTGAGATGCGGGTGGCACGGTGGTGTGGTGCTTAGCACTCTCGCCTCACAGCAAGAGGGTTGCCGGTTCGATCCCGGGCGTGGGAGCCCTTCTGTGCAGAGTCTGCATGTTCTCCCCGTGTCAGCGTGGGTTCTCTCCGGGCACTCTGGCTTCCTCCCACAGTCCAAAGACATGCAGCTTGGGGACTAGGTTAATTGGTGACTCTAAATTGTCCGTAGGTGTGAATGTGAGCGTGAATGGTTGTTTGTCTGTATGTGTCAGCCCTGCGATAGTCTGGTGACCTGTCCAGGGTCAACCCTGCCTCTCGCCCGATGTCAGCTGGGATAGGCTCCAGCCTCCCCGCGACCCTCAAGAGGATGAAGCGGTTAGAAGATGAATGAATGAATGAATGAATGAATGAACTTTGAAATGCCTGTTTGGGTGTAGCTCTGTTGAAAGCCTATTTGTTAATGAGTCTGTGTCAATGTGACGTATGTTGCAAACGATCTGGATTAGTGCAGAGATTGTTTAGTTGTGTGCAAAAATCTGTTTGTGAACAGTATTAGCAAACTAAACACTTAGCTTTGGCGAAGCCAACTAATCAATGACCTAACTGCAATCTATCACAACAATACTCAGTAAACAGCATCAAATCACATACAACAAGTTAAACAGTCTTGCTTAGCCTGTAAAGCTGTGATGAGCTATGCCCAGTTGTTACGTTACCGATCCTTGAATGGATGGGAGAAAGAGTCACTTGGTGGTGTGCTGCTTTGTTAGCTGGCAGAAGAAGGCTGGGAAGATGGTTCCAGGTGCAGTCTTTGTTGGGTCCTTTGTTCCAAAGGTGAAACTCCGAGGAAGCTGGTCGCTCAGGGTTTCGCAGAGTTAGACGCTGGGTGCTAACTCACTTAGTTCCTTGTTGCTGGAAAGCGAGTTGCAAACCTTGTGTTTGCAAGAGAGTCTGTGATCAATTGCCTTCCCTTTAGTGGTTTGGGGCTATGGAGCAAGCGTCTAGGCCTCTGCTGTTCCAGGCCCAGCCGGAAAGAGGTGTGCAGCTGTTGAACAGCTGGAGCAAGAGAGAGAGCTTGAAAGGAGCAAGACTTAGCTTAGAGTTTGGTGACATCACAGAGGGGCATCACTGTAACAGTACTGTCCAATCAAGTTGTGAGACTTGTGTCTCACTGAGGTGTGAGGTGAGACCTCCTGTGGAGATGGGTGTCACCTAGCTCTCTTTGTTTGAAGAGAAAGAGCATGCAGAGGAAAAAGCCTTTAAATCAGTGATGATTTTACCAAATGATAAATCATCTGTGGTCCTGTGAATCCCAACAACTTTCAGCTGCAGGTAGCCACATGTGGAAGAGTACACCATCCATGATACGGGACTGTAACACATATGCCGCATTCAAAACAAATCTAAAGAAGTGGCTAAAAAGTACACAACTTTGTAACCACAGTTAATGAGTTAATGTACAATATATGTCTTTTTTCTCTCTCTCCTATTTATTTATTTTTTTATGGTCTTTTCTTTCCTTCTTTCTGTGTTTAGTTACCATGCACTTCACAATATAACAGACTCCTACAATCAATTAATCACAACTACAACAAGAACTATGAACTGGACTTTGCATTGTTGCAGTTTTACACTCCATCTACACACCCCAAACAGTCTCTTTTCCCCTGGCTGCTGTTTATTATTTATTTATATATTTTTTTTTCCTGTCTCTACATCTACTACTGTCATCTATCACAACTGATCACAACTACAACAAGATCCATGCACTGGACTCTTCATTGCTACAGGCTTACACACTATCCGCACACCCCATACAGCCCCTTTTCCCCTGTCTGCTTGTTACTTGGTTGCATCCAGAAACAAGCCATAAAGCTTACACATACTTAAGGCACTGGAGACAACATGATGTGCGCAATATTACTGTTATATGTCGCTGGCCGACTCTATACTGCGACGATAAGACTGTTATGTGTTTTAATGTATCTTATATTGTAATTGCATATTCTATGTGTACTGTATTGATTTTTTTGTTACTTTTTAGGAACTATGCTGATAAACGTCTGACAGGGGGACTACCAATGTAAATCAGCCCCTGGCTGCAATTGGGTGCATCTACATTTTCTTTTTTTTTTCTTTAAAAGAAATGTTCATTGATGTACACTGTCCCTTCTTAAACAAATAAACTATTAAATAAATGAAAAGATTGATGGATACAGAGAGAGAGAGAGATAATGAGAATGTCGGTCAGTAGTTTCTAGCAAGATTACTGCACTTGTGAAACAAATTGTATGTATTTTGTATTGTATTCAACCAGATCTGTGTGAGGGCAATGCAACTGGAAAAGATGGGACTGTGTGGAAGCGTATACAGCCGGGATTACGCACTGGGAGAGTGCAGTCACAGAACATCTTGACTGAAGTAGCTGGCCCAAATGCACATGCACACCGTAATGTGTCTGATGGATCATGTCATGCTGCAACACATCTGTGACTGTATGGTGGCAGAAGCGCGTCGGTGTGGAGCGGTGAATGGTTGCCAACACGACTCCGCTGTGCGCGATACAGAGAGCAGAGAAGAATTGTAACCATGTGCAGAAACGAATTTCGATCTTAAATATTAAGAATTGTAAAATGTCACTAAACTAACGAATTTCGTTAGTTTTAAATATGAAGAATTGTAAAATGTCACTTGGATGAGGCTGTCAGTCAGTCAGTGAGAGATCACTGACTCTATATGTGCTTTCTTTAGGTAACATCATTAGAAATCACTCTAGAAATTTCCATTGTTATGCGGATGATACACAGTTGTATTTATCGATGAAGCCAGAAGAAAGTAATCAATTAACTAAACTCCACAACTGCCTGTGATGATCCCTGTGTCATCTAGGGGTGTGTCTGCTGTGAGAGTTTCTCAGGCCCGTCTCTCCCAAGCTGCCTTGATTGCAACTCAGTGCACCTGGGCCCGGTGCACTGAAGGTGATAAAAGCTGTGCTCACTCATTCACTCACCCTCTGCTTCTTCCTACAGGCAACCACTCTGGTCTGGTTTGGTAATGTTTTAGTTTCGGAAGCATTAGTGTCCGTCCTGGTGTCGGAGTGTTGACTGCCATTCAGTACGTGAGTGTTGCTGTCTTGATACACAGTGCAGAGGTTTCCCTGGTAGGTTTAGTGGCGTTTCCCCTTTGGGTTTCGTCTGTTTTTTTTCATAGTGTTGTGGTGTCGTGGTTAGTGTCAGCTGTCTGACAGCTGTCTCAGGGGCACATCCGCATGACTTTGGGGGGTTGCCTGCATGCAGGTCGCTTTACAGGTCCGTTGGGCTTCAGTGCGTAAGTACCCACCAGAATCCGCATGAAGACTAGGGGTGAGTATAGATAAGTTTTAGGTTAGGCAGTTAGGGGGAAAATTCTCTGGCGGGTGATGAAGTTTGCCCCACTGTGTGTCCGTCAGTTAACTCTTTACTTTCTGATTGGTAGGTTGTGAATTATGGCTTCCTTAGCTGGCTTTTTTGATGTGCCTACGGAAATATTTTAACAGGGCTGTACGAAGGAGCAGTTACTGAAAATAGCTGAACATTATGGAGTGGTGGTTGCAGGGTCAAAAAGAAAGGATGACATTAAAGAGACAGTGTTGTCATATCTGTTTGATCAGGGCATATTGCAGAAGAGTGAGCTTGGTGCAGCAGAGGCGGAGTCAGTAGCTGCACAGGGGTCTGTACCGGCAGGTGTGCAGGCAGGTTTGTCTTTTGAGCAACAGAAAGAGTTATTGGCCATGCAACTTCAGCAGGAGCAGTTGAGGTTGGAGAATAGGGAGAAGGAGAGGAAGTTTGAGTTAGAGAAGCAGCTTGAGTTGGAGAGGTTGCGGCAAGGGACTGAGAGAATGAAGATAGAGTTGGAGCAGACCGGGTTGCAGCTTATCAGGGAGGGCAAGCTTTCTTCAGGGGTGTCTGGATTAGAGGGATCTGGACCCTTGGCTTCTGCGCCGAATGGTACTGATGTCATGGCTAACATGCGTTTGGTGCCGAAGTTTAATGAGCAAGACCCTGATATTTTTTTACTCTTTGAACGTGTTGCGGATACAAAGAATTGGCCGGATTCAGACAGGGTGCTGATGCTTCAGTGTGTCCTTAATGGGAGAGTTTCTCAGGCCCGTCTCTCCCAAGCTGCCTTGATTGTAACTCAGTGCACCTGGGCCCGGTGCACTGAAGGTGATAAAAGCTGTGCTCACTCATTCACTCACCCTCTGCTTCTTCCTACAGGCAACCACTCTGGTCTGGTTTGGTAATGTTTTAGTTTCTTTGCTTTGATGCACTCTCCAACACTTAAACATACACACTCTCCCACACCCATCATTCAATACTCACACATAGTACTGATATCACTGACATTCACACTCCATATGTTATTCTTATTTATTTGCTAATTTGGTCTAATTTGGTTTGATTTGCTTCCAATAAAATATGTTTTGTTAACCGTTCATCATGGTGTGTCTCTCCTTTGTTATGGCCACGTGAGCCGGGTCGTAACACTGCCTTAAAGACATAAAAACCTGGATGAGCACCAATTTCCTGATGTTAAATTCAGACAAAACTGAAGTTATTGTTCTTGGCCCCAAACAACTCAGACTCTTTATCTGATGACATAGTTTCTCTAGATGGCATTGCTCTGGCCTCTAGCACTACCGTAAGAAATCTCGGAGTAACATTTGATCAAGATTTGTTTTTTAATTCTCATTTACAACAAACCTCACGGACTGCATTTTTTCATCTGCGTAATATTGCGAAAATTAGGCCTATCCTGACCCGAAAAGATTCAGAAAAATTGATCCACGCTTTTGTTACCTCAAGGCTGGATTACTGTAACTCTCTATGATCAGGTAGCTCTAGTAAGTCCTTAAAAACTCTCCAGCTAATTCAGAATGCAGAATGCATACTAACAGGAACTAAGAAACGAGATATTTCTCCTGTTTAAGCTTCTCTGCACTGGCTCCCTGTAAAATCCAGAATTGAATTTAAAATCCTACTGTTAACTTATAAAGCTCTAAATGGTCAAGCTCCGTCACATCTTAGAGAGCTCAGAGTGCCATATTATCCCACCAGAACACTGCGCTCTGAGAACGCAGGGTTACTCGTGGTCCCTAAAGTCTCCAAAAGTAGATCAGGAGCCAGAGCCTTCAGCTATCAGGCTCCTCTCCTGTGGAATCATCTTCCTGTTACGGTCCGGGAGGCAGACACCGTCTCCAC
>NC_065529.1:210166-243019 GCF_006386435.1 Epinephelus moara
AACCAAAAAGTATGAGTAGGATTAAATGTTAAGTGTCAGTCATGTATGCAGTGTATGGGTGAGTGGAGCGTGCTGTGTGAAAGTGTTGAATGCAGGAGGAAACAATACTTAGTTCCCCATGGCAGGTGGAAACCCAGAACCAAGCCCAAGTCTGGAAGCAGCAAGAGGGAGAATGCCAGTTTAGACAGCCCTTAAATACCCTGGTCCACATACACACACAGGTGAGGCAAANTACTTAGTTCCCCATGGCAGGTGGAAACCCAGAACCAAGCCCAAGTCTGGAAGCAGCAAGAGGGAGAATGCCAGTTTAGACAGCCCTTAAATACCCTGGTCCACATACACACACAGGTGAGGCAAATTGGCCTGATGACCTGCTCACAACTTCCACCCAGGGAAGTGAGAAAGCCAGAGAGCAGGCATAGGGGCAGGCCATCACAATTGCAACTGGTTTCTACAAATTAAATTTAGGGGCATTACCAGTCGACCCCATATTCTCTACGTCATCGCGGGGGATCTCATAAAAGCTACAAGCCCGGCCAGGTGACGACAGGGACCTGTCACGGATCGGTCACGGCTCCACCACGGACCAAACGGAAATTTGAAGTGGCTGCATCTGTAACTGATCTAGATCTCATCCAATCTGCTTTGCTTATCTTCTTTTAACACATCTTGTGACAAGTGAGCACAGAATATGTACACTGATTTCAAACATTGATAAAACTGTACCTATGGTGTGTGTGTGTGTGTGTGTGTGTGTGTGTGTGTGTGTGTTTGTGTGTGTGTATGCACATTTTTTTCATCAGGCCTGCTCACCACTGAAAATGGAGGATCAGAGGCTGGAACTGTCGGCAAAATGGACACAATGCAGCTGATCATCTTTTACTAGTCAGTAGTATGCTTATATTACACCGTGCCTTTATTTATTTATTTTTTTCGAAGGATTAAGTTTATGAGCTATTTATGTATTTACATGTTAAATACTACATACAGTAGTACAGTACAGTACAGTAATGTGTCAGTGACAAAATTTAAAATGTTTTCTTTGATTTCATATTTTAAGTTTTAGTTTTTTTTAAGTTAAATATTTGCGTTAATATCAAAGTTTGAGTGTAACCCTTTCATACTAGACTTGTGAAATAGGCGAATGAAATACTTAATACAATCTGAGACCCCCCTTTAAATTTCAATACTTAGTAGGGGTGGGAATCAACAGAGGATCCACGATATATTACCGCAATACTCAGGTCACGATACAATTTTATTGCGATTGTAAATATGTTGCGATATGCTGAGTACTGCAATAAAATATATTGCGATTTATTACCTTTTCTAAAACTGTAAATTATGTCCCCAAAGGAAAAGTTTGTCAACATCTGTTTTATCTAGTATGATAAAGTTTTCAGTCTGTTAAATCTCACTTACGGCATTTTTTTTTTTTTTTTTTTTACCTAAAGTTTAATTTGTAGTTTAATACTAAAAGTTTTAACAATAAAAAATCAATACTTGGCTCTGTGTGACGATACGATATTGCCACACAACATTGAAAAAAAATGTCTAGGGTTTACTATGACTCTTGCTCTTTCTGAAAACTAATAAGAGGCTAAGGAAATAATCCTGGTTTTAATAACTCAATATAATGTTACTGCCAACATACAGTATATTAAATAAGCAGTTCAGGCATGACGTGCTGACTTGCAGCGGTAAGTGTGTTGTGTCATTTCCAGTGTTTCGGTGATAGCGTCTCTGTGCTGCTCTAGCGAACTCCAACCAGCTAGTTCTCTGTTTTTTATCACTTCAGCTGCTTAACATCTACTTCACGTCTTAACCCACACTAGTTCTGTTTAAGCACTTAAAGCTCTCCTCTTTTTCACAACTTTCTTGCTAATCTTAGCTGTTGTTTGCACATTATAGCTTTGTTAGCTACATTAGCTTAACAGTTAGTGATGGCTTCTCCTTCTCCTGCTCTCTCTTGCTCGGTGTGGCAGATGTTTACTCATTCCTCTGCCTCCTTTAGCGACAGTGGTAATTGTAACAAATGTAGTTGTTTTCTACGTTGGAGGCGAGGCTTAAGCCTAGTTCACATTACACGATTTTCACCGCAATTTTGATGTTGCAGAGGATCTTGAGATCCACTTTGGGTTGGAGGTGAGTCTGCAGATTGTCTGCCACGACGAGTCTTCATGTCTGAACAAGCCTAAGAGCATGTCGCCACCTCGTCTGTGACTGGGACTGGATATCTGGCATGCTATACAACTGAAGAAGTGTGATACAACTGACAAAGAGCATCATACGGGATATGTCCCACGTCAGCCTGCAGGAGGACAGAAACAATTTGAGGAGAACAAGCCGCAGGGTTGCCACTTGCCAGGTCTCCTTATTAGCCGCGACTTTGGGCTTGTTTCTAAAGTGGAGGTTGCTTATGTGGGCTTGCTGTCTAAATGTCACCTTTCTCTATATATATCCGTCTAATAAGTTATTTAAACACATGATAGTCACTTCTATTGGGCTTGTTTCCATAGCCCTGGTTGCTTGTTTCTCTCCCAAGATCTGTTAACACTGACAAGCCGGCAAGCAACAACAACAATGGCCACAGGATCACGGGGAGCGCCTAGTGTTTGGACCCAGGCCCTGGAGGCAGATCTGATTCAACACTGGGAAGAATATCCATGCCTTTACGATGTTGGCGAGGGCTCGGTTTTATTTGTTATAGTGTAGCGTGCTTCTTGCCCGTATTCTGAATTTGTATCTGAATTCTTAGAGTTTTTATCCAGTTTAGTTCTTAAATCAGATAAAGTTATTATTGTAGGTGATTTTAGCATTCATGTTGATGTTGATAATGACTCCCCTGCTACGGCGTTTATCACATTATTAGACTCCATTGGCTTCAGTCAAGGTGTACATAAACCCACTCACTGTTTTAACCACACTGTAGGGGAAATATTTTGAGAATTTTTTGAGAATATTTGCACTCGTAATAAATTTTGGGGCACCACCCTCCTAATGAGGGAAGCGATTAATCAAATTAATAACTCCGCAAATCACTTATTAATTCGTCAGCACGCTTATCAATAATGAATGAATCTCAATATCTGGGTTATGAATTCTCTATACAGTGATCTCAGCTCCTGTCCAAAAGATATATACACAGACAACAACTTGGCAATAAATTAAGATTTATTTAAACTAAATAGGTAACAACTGAATAAATGAATAGCAAATGATGACTATATGACACAACACAAAATTAACAGTATATAAATGGAATGAAATGAGAAGTAACACTCGTGTGAGTGACTTAGTTTGGCGATAGTGGGAGAGTATATTAAAATAGCCTATATTATAAATGGGGAATGCAGGATTGCGCAAAACCATTCATGTCGGCCTAATGAAACCTAAATTAAAATCAGGATAATTAACTGAGCCTCCTGCTCGACCTCACTCTTCACCGCACAACGGCTCACTCGAGTTATGGAAATTTTGGCCTACTTTTAGCAGGGGGGATCAAAGGCGAAGCTCCTCTTAGGGCCCCTGGACTGTCGCGCCGCAGCTCCCAGACTTTCCAGCAGAATTGAACAGCTGTCTCACAGCAGGGGGGGGAAGCGGTTGAATTTGCGATGTCCTGTGGGTGCCCAATGGGCTGGTTCACACTGCAGAAGGCCTTTGGGCTTGGCAGGAGGACCACTGTGGCAAGTGGCTGGCAGCCACTGATTCCGATGAATCTGGAGCGAAGAGGTTGGTCGGCAGGTGCTGGTCTACTTCGTTCTGTTTAGCCTACTCGCTTATAATAATGGTAACAGCAATCTCGTTGGCCGTTCGATATTATTATCAAAGTTATTATTAACGTGCAAAAAATGTTGAAAACGCTGGAGATAACAGAAAACTGGATCGACAAAATTTTAAAAGTTCAAAATAACTTTGATCATGAGCACAAAAGAGTTAAAAGTATAATGAAGGAAATTACGCACGACAAGAAGGTAAAATACGGCAGAAGTAACAGTACGAATAATAGGGAAAGACTAGAAGACTAAAAAACTAAGAACAGATAACTAAAACGGGAAAAGACACTACTAGAATGAACAAAAGACACAGCACTGAAGGGGAAAAAAAAGGGCCGCGCCGCACCGAGCGCACAGGTATTTGACTGGCCAAAAAGTGGGCAGATTTGATCAGGGAGGCTTCTCTTGTGATGAAAAATATATCACCATGGGATATATTCAGAGGAAACTTTAATGTTTCCTGATACAACTTTTTTTTTTATGATTAACATTTTATTGGCATTTTCAGACAGTGCACATTACAAGCATATATGTGGCAAAAGTTTGGCTAAATAACCAACAGCATTAATGTTTACACTTGTATAGAAAGTATGAAGATATCCACAGTGCATAGTGCCCACAATCCAGCAACAGGATAAACAAACGAAAGAAACCAAACTGAAATAAACCAGAAAAGCAAAAAGGCAAACAAACAAACTGACAAAAACAAACAACAAACAAACAAACAAACAAACAAACAAAAACAAAACATCGGACAATACCAGATCATAGCATGTTGCACACTCAGCGATACCAGACACAGTATTAATAATGACGGGATAATATACAGGCCAATCCCCTGCCACAGGAAAAAAAAAGGCCTTGTGCCCCTCCCAGTCATGCCCCTTAGTCCTGCCCTCTAATGTTAGCTAGGTAACGTTTCCATTTCAAGTTAAAACTCTCCACCCTATTCATGAGTCTGTATGACAGGCCTTCCAGTGCCGCTAATCTACCTAACTGATTGTGCCAGAGATTGATGGGTGGGGGGGGGGGGGGGGGGGNATGTGGGGGGGATGAAATCATCTTGCTGTAAAAGTGGGGTTGTCAAAACACCCCCATCCCCCACGGGTGCGACGCCCCTGTTGAAAGAGATCCAAAGGTATGGAGCAACAGGTGTCTGAGCTGTAAATACTTCCAGAACTGCTGCTGGGGCAGATGAAATTGTGCCTTAAGATCAGAAAAAGACTTAAACGTGTCCCCCGCATATAGGTCCCCAAGGACCAAGATACCCCTCTCAACCCATGATCTCCTTGCCCCAGAGAGAAATGAATAGCGGAGACCATCTTTCTATGTCAGTCTTAAATTTGTCTAGGAGGGGCTCAAAATTAACCTGAATCAAGCAATTCAACGATGGGGGAAACAGGATGCCAAGGTATTTGATGCCCGTTTGTGGCTAAGCAAAGTCACCAGGTTGGAATAAAATCTTAGGACAGTAAGGTGTCAGAGGGAGTGCCTCCGATTTGGCCCAGTTTACTTTATATCCAGACAATTTGGAAAACAATTTGATGGTTTCAGACAATGAAGGGAGAGAGCGTTCTCGATCTGTTATCAGGACCAAAGCATCGTCCGCATAAAGCATCAACTTGTGACTACAGCCGCCTAGTTGGATACCTGGAAAGTCAGGGTCTCTGCGAATGGCCGCTGCCAGAGGCTCCAGCGCCAGCGCAAAGAGCAATGGGCTCAGTGGGCATCCCTGCCTAGTGCCTCTTTGAAGCTTAAATGACTGCGAAATGACGCCATTCGTTGCAACCGAGGCTCTAGGGTTAGTGTATAAGAGTTTGATCCAGCTAACAAATTTCCTACCAAAACCGAAGGCCTCCAGGGTGGAGAAAAGGTATAGCCACTCCACCCTGTCGAATGCCTTTTCGGCATCCGAAGAGAGGGCCGCAGCAGGGGAAGCTTCATTTTGGGAGGCCCACATGATGTCAATAAAATGTCTAATATTATCGGCCGAACAGCGCGTTCGAATAAAGCCAACTTGGTCGGGGTGAGTTAAGCTGGTTATCACCTTGTCTATCCTTCTAGCTAGGACCTTAGCAAGTATTTTACTGTCACAGCCGATCAAGCTAATTGGTCTATAGCTTCTGCAGTCTAATGGATCCTTATTTTTCTTTAAAATAAGAGAGATAAGTGCCTCAGATAATGTAGGAGGCAGGCTGCCCTTATCCAAAGCCTCACTATACATCTGCAAAAGTAAAGGGGAAAGCTCCTCGGCATACGCCTTAAAAAATTCTGCCGTGAAGCCGTCTGGCCTGGGGCTTTACCAGATGTAAGGCCACAATTTCCTCCCAAGTGATTGGTGTGTCCAACAAATCCACTTGGTCCCCTGATAAAGTGGAAAGAGCAAGAGGAGTCAGAAATGCACATGTCTCTTGCTTGTTAGCTTGTATTTCTGAAGAGTAAAATGCTGCATAAAATTCTCTGAATGTCTTATTTATCTCAGTGGGGTCACATTTAAGAGCGCCACCTTCTGTTGAGACCGCTGATATAGTGCTCAGAGCCTCTCTCTGTTTAATATACCTAGCCAGCATTCTTCCTGCTTTATCGCCTTCCTCAAAATATTTTTGCCTAGCTCTGAAAAGGCAGACCTCCGCTTTTTGAGTCAGGATGGAATTAAGTTTATATTTTAGTCTGGTTAGATTGGTCAAATTTGTCAAATTTGAGGGAGTCATATTTTGTTTAAATGCACTTTCGGCAGCAGAAATACTCCTCTCCAGGTCAAGTTGTTTGGTGATGTTTGTTTTCTTTTTGAATGAGGCATGTTGTATTATATGACCTCTGATAAACGCTTTAAGCGCTTCCCATGCCACACCAGCAGAGGGTGCTGATGCCAAATTAGTTTCTAGAAAAAGATTGATCTGAGCTCGTAAGGATTCCTTAAAGCTTTGGTCAAGCAGAAGGCTGGAGTTGAGCCTCCACCTGGGAGACTTAGGGACATTGTAAAATGGGACCATACGGAGAAACACGGGAGCATGGTCAGAGAGAAGAATGCTACCAATAGAACTAGATACTATTGCCAGAGCTAGAGACAAAAAAATAATCAATCCTGGAAAATGTATTGTGACGTGGGAAGTAGAAGGTATAGTCTCTTGTAGCTGGGTTTAATAACCGCCAGACATCAACTAGTCCGGAGGCTAGTTTTCTGCATGATGGAGGCTGATCTGCATTGGCGCTGTGAAGGAGTGCTGCAGTCCAGTATATTATCCATGAGCTGGTTAAAATCACCCCCCATTATAATCGGGTAGTCTCCCATATCATTGAGTTTACACTCAAGCTGTCCAAAAAATGTGGGGTCATCGATATTAGGGGTGTAAATATTAGCCAATATAACTTTATGACCTTGAATCTCAGAGAGAATCAACAAGACCCATCCAGCTTCATCCACACTTTCCCTGATATATTTAAATTGCAGTTGTTTGTGAACTAAGATTGCTACCCCCCTGCTGTGGCTACTCCAGCAGAGAGCGGAGATGTAACCAACCCAATCCCTGCAAAGCTTCCTTGATTCCTGAGTCAATAAATGAGTCTCCTGCAGAAATGCGATATCACATCTCTGCGATTTAATAAATGTTATGACTTTTTTCCTTTTGATTGGGTGGTTAAGACCCCGGACATTCCATGTCATTAGATTCAAGGTCCTGCCTTTATCAGCCTGCATCATGAGGTTCGTATAGCTCAAGTAGCTGATGCATATACAGGATATGACATGTTACTGAAACCACTATCGCTGAGCAACAGACACCATGTAAACACACAAGAAAAATAAAACGAAATAATGAAGAAAAAAGAAAAAAGCATACTGTACAATAAACACATCTATGGTGACCCTGAACTGTCGTCACCCATAGGTGCTCCAAAAGCACCAAACGTAACACACAAAAAACTAGGTCCATGACCCTAAACAGTCTAACAGCCCGCAAAGAGGGCTAGCCATGGCTCTGCAACATACCAGAAATGAGAAAGGGCTACAATACAAAAGCTGTGCAAAGGTCATAAACAGTGAACAGTCAATTTTTGACAACAATAATTGGAGCATATTAGATTTGAATACCTCGCCGCCCATCCTGTGAAACCTACCTACATAGAATTGGACCAGCTTATGTACCCATTATACGTCACTGTGTCAGACCCTAATCAATTCTGGATTAATGTAAAACCCTAATAAAGATGACAGAAGGAAGAGGAAAAAATCAAACAAATATGTCCCTCTACTCAGAAAATGAAAAGAATAAGTGAATAAATAAATTAAAACAAATAAGAATAAGAGGGCACACCACACAACTCGAGGTAATATGCATTACTGTGTCCTCTGCCACATTACCATATCAACAACTATACCACCAAAATTATTAACCCAATAACAATTGGATCAGAATGCAACCTAGAATGATGGGTACCTGTTAAAAGCAATACTGACTCCATCCAAACTGTTAAATGATATAAGAATATTATCTTAGAGTAACTCAAGTGTCTCTCAATTTAAAATGTGTTCAACAGAGTCAATGCTAGACTCTCAGTAAATAAGACAATACAATAGAAAAAGAAAATAAGAAAGCGATCACTTAGAGTCCTTGAGGTTTGGTAAAATAGGAGACTTACTTGCTTGTATCAACAGTTTTAATGTTTGTGGTCCTGCACGTGAAGGGCTTGTTCCTTTGGGTAATAAGTCAAGTATAATTGGATGGGTTCCCGTCCATTCAGAAATACAACATCGATATGCTCTTTAAGGGGGCAGAGAGCGGATGTAATCCAGTGCTTTCTTGTGGTCTGTGAACTCACGTTTGCCCTCCGCCGTCTTCATGACGAGCACAGCCGGATACATCAGGGAGAACTTGGGACGCATACTCTTCCCACTATGGTCAACATTGATTCTTAACATCCAATTAAACACACAGATTAACATTAAATCAAAATACACTTATTATGCCATGGTATCAGCTAGCCTACGTCAAATACACACACTTTAGATTAACAATGACAATATATAATGAAAAACAAAATGAAGGAGCACGTATTCATGCAACAAGTTGATTAATAATCCCTAATTATATCTTCATTCAAAATATATAAAGTTGACTTCCTTGCTTGGAAGTATGGCTACATGTTAGAGAGTTGAAACTAAAATTGAATTCTGCAACTTATCAATCTTTGTTTTAACAGGGTTAAAGCAAAGTATCATTCTGATAAAAACACGATTATGTACGTGCACAAGTCAGGACATGGCAAATGGCCAACAAAGAGGAACAAAAAGAATAATCTCACTTCCAACATACATTTCAGTTTCATCACACAGAAGCATTGTTCAGCGAGGGGTAGCGTGCCAGAGGGTTAGGCCATGTGAGGTGATGCTCAAGTCCTGTACAGGGTTCACTACTTAGAAAGCCAGGTCCAGGATTGCCGGGGCCAGGGGAGTACCAACTCCACTGTAGTCCCTGCCTTCCTCAACCTCCTGCAGTTCAGCTGAATGATTGTCTTTCCGTGACTTTCTGGATTTGGATAAGGTTTCTAGACCTCTGTGATATTTTTCCAGTTTGCATTGCAGAGCTTGAGAGTGTTTAATATAGAAGAAAGCTATCCCGAAGGTCAGGAAGTATCCTAGGGCTATTGTGACGGCAAGTATGTTGTCGGGGGTCGAACATGCATGGTTGATGGGTGGACTAGGGACCTGGCTAGGTGAGGCAATCTCCTTGAGCACGTCATCAACCGGAGTTACATCAATTGTTTGAGCGCCTTTATATTATACCTGAGTTACTGTGTCTGGATCTAACTCCAAGGTGTGCTGGCTGAAGAACTCGGATACCTCTGTCTCGCTCTCGTACTGATCAGGGTTCAGATGGTAAAGAGCGAAGTCTTCATATGTAAAATGACATTCTCTGGTACAGTGATCCACAGCGTCTGGCTGGGCAGTGCGATGCGGATAGTGGTGTCATGTTGATCATATGTTAGAACAGCAGTGCTAGCTGTAGTGTTGACCAGCCAGTGGCCCCCTGCAATCTCAGGCTGAGTGTTAGTGACCTGAGATCGTGATGTTTCCGTTGTTGGGCATCGGGCATCCGGTGCCATAGACTTGAGGCCACATATCCCATTGGTGCTATCACGAATAAACGGCTTACTGGGACATAGGTAATGGATATCTTTGGTCAGGGTGCACATGCGCAAATTTGGGGCTAGGTATAGGTCCGGGCTATTATCATGGTGTTGGGATTCACAGGACCACAGATGATTTTTCATTTGGTAAAATCATAACTGGAGATTTAAAATTTTTCATTTGGTAAAATCATAACTGGAGATTTAAAAGCTTTTTCCCTCTGCATGCTCTTTGTCTTCAAACAAAGAGAGCTAGGTGGCACCCATCTCCACAGGAGGTCTCACCTCACACCTTAG
The DNA here is from genome assembly GCF_006386435.1 of Epinephelus moara. Lineage (NCBI taxonomy): Eukaryota > Metazoa > Chordata > Actinopteri > Perciformes > Serranidae > Epinephelus > Epinephelus moara. The sequence continues at coordinate 220,366 of NC_065529.1, forward strand.
TGAGACTCAAGTCCCAATACTTGATTGGACAAGACCTTTTACAGTGACATGTGACTCTGTGATGTCACAGGCATCGGTACAAGGTCTGCTCCCTCCAAGCCTTCTTCCTCTTCTTGCTCCAGCTGTTGAACAGCTAACACCTCTTCCCGGTTGGGCCTGGACAGCACAGAGGCTTGAACCCCTGCTCCATAGCCCAAACCACTAACGGGAGGGCAACTGATCACAGACTCTCTGGCAAACACAAGGTTTGCAAACCAGCTTTCCAGCAACAAGGAACTAAGTGAGTTAGCACCCAGCGTCTAACTCTGCAAGGACCCCGAGCGACCAGCTTCCTCGGATCAGAACCTTTGGAACAAAGGACCCAACAAAGACTGCAGCTGGAACCATCTTCCCAACCTTCTTCTGCCTGCTAACAAAGCACCACCACCAAGTGACTCTTTCTTCCATCCACTCAAGGATCGGTAATGTAACAACTGGGCATAGCTTATCACAGCTTTACAGGCTAAGCAAGACTGTTTGACTTGTTGTATGTGATTTGATGCTGTTTACTGAGTTATTGTTGTGATAGATTGCAGTTAGGTCATTGATTAGTTGGCTTTGCCACAGCAAAGTGTTTACTTTGCTAATACTGTTCACGAACAGATTCTTGCACACAACTAAGCAATCTCTGCACTAATCCAGACCATTTGCAACACACGTCACATTGACATAGACTCATTAACAAATAGGCTTTCAACAGAGCTACATCCAAACAGGCATTTCAAAGTTCCCTCTTCTTTTCCTTTGTCTTTGTCCTGACCACACGGTCAGACAGACACCTCCCCCAAACGGAAGCCAGCCTTGATTCTGCCATTTTGGTAGTTCTCTGTTGTCAGCCATTTTGTTTTGTAGGCCAAACGGCTACTTGATCACCACACCCGCCTTTGTCTTTCTTTCTCTTCTTTCTCTCTCTCACACACACACAACACACATACACACCAAACTTGTATATAGTTAGTTAGAATTTGTCTGTTTTGGTTTGCTTTGCTAATTTGTGAATAAATATAATTCTTTGGAATCATGCCTGCTGTCTGTTTAATGTTGCACAAGGGTGAATGAATAGTCAACTTCTGCTGCGTCAAGAACTCCGAAATCCTTCAGGCGCTACTGTTAATTTTGGTTGTTGTCATTAATTTAATTATTAATCAAACTCCAAATTAATAGTTTAGCGTATTTTATGAGACTGATATCTTTAACTGGCTATCATATTTCCCTTTACGGGATTGGTGCCCCAAGAGGTGATTTAATGTTAATTAAGTCACATTATTTAACATAATTATTAATTATTAATAATAATTATTAATTATTTCCAATAGCCAATTTAACCCCAATATATTTGGTGCCTCCGTGTGAAGCCTAAGGTGTTGACCCCAACATATTTGGTGCCACCGTGTGAGGTAAATATATGTTGATTCCCAACATATTTGGTGCCATCGTGTGAGGTAAATATATGTTGATTCCCAATATATTTGGTGCCACCGTGTGAGGTAAATATATGTTGATTCCCAACAATGGTAAGCGATGACTGGAGGGATCTGCACTCTAACATGCACGTCACCCTGCCAGAATCCGACATTTACTACATCCTTTAGTCGATAGATGTTTTCAAAGACCACGATTGGTAGATTGATAATAAAAGCCAATTCTCTGTCTTCAGGATTGACGTAAATTGGGACCGCATTATCTAAAGTGTAGACCAAATGGGTTTGAAGGGGAGTGACCAGACCTCGAATAGCCACAGTCAGGAACCTCTGTACCAGAGAAAGAGGGACGAGATATGGAGGAATCCTACCTATAGCTAAGCTGTCCACGGAGGATCCAGTATCTCGCAGCATGTCTGACATCAATGTGCTAACGAGTTGCGTATGAGCATAATCAACTTGCAAAACAGAAAGGAGGGAATAAACCGCACAGAGTGTTTTGTTTAATGTCTCACTGTGGGTGTTTACCACTAGGACGGTGCCTCGCACTGTCTGTCCTATGGTTTGATGTTGGCTTTGTTGTTGGTTAATTTGTGCTCTGATGTCTGGGATTTCGGCCTGGAGTTCGCCTATGTGGCGCTTAACGGTGGACAGGCTTACTGTATTGACTGAGGAGAGTCCAATGCTGAAAAGAGAGCCAACAGCGGCAGCTGCGGTTAGATGCCCACCAATAAACCGTTTGGATCTCTTGTTGTGTCCACCTAGTTCTGATTGGGTAATTGTGAACTTCTGTAGCTGCTGCAACATGTGGGTCGTGTCTGCCTCGGCATGGCGTATAACCTCCCTGTTCCAGCTCGTGCCAGCCCAACTGGTTAGCTGAGCTGTGACAGGGACGTTCTTTTTACATACCTCCAGGGGGTTCAACCTAACAAACACCCTTTGTGTGTGTAGGCGACAGTCAGTGATCAGCAGCCCGGATTGTTCCTTCAGAACAATCCCAGAGTCAGGTCCTGGTTCTATGATCTCGGGGAGCACCGGTGCGGTGATCAGGCCGAGGGTCAAGAGGGTGAACAGCCAAATCATCCTGATGAGGGAAATGTACATGGTTACGGAGAAATTTGGACTGTGCTATGTAGATTAGATTAAAGAATCAGTAGCGGGTGAAAAATAGTGTCACCCCCACTTATAACAAAATGATGAGATTGGGTTGGAGAGAGGGAGAGACAATAACTCGTGGGTGAAGCTGTTGGTGTCAGACTGAAGTATGAGATACCTGGCTTAAGGTAGTTTTGGTACCGGTGTTACACAATACTGGCACTCTGTTTTATTGTTTAGCAATTCACGATTTATTTTCCACTAGTGATTGTCACCCCAAATGTTTGTCTACTCCTTTCAAAAACCAAACAGAGACGTTGGCATCCCCGTTACTTCCCATGGGGGTTTTGTCCGCATCATGGAGCTGGTACAGACCTGCACTCATGCAGTGGTTAGAAAAAGCCTAGCACATGATCTATTTCTGCCAAGAGAGAGTCCAGAGTAGGACTTTGTACTAAGATGTCATCAACGTAAATAAGGGTTCCCCTTGCTGACTAGAAGAGGAATGGTGTGACACATACACAGGGTGGACAAAAGTCATTGGTTCGATCGTCAGCTGCACCAGTGCCATGACTTTCAAGGTGGTGCTATGCAGACCGTGTGGTTGGACCTCGAGAGAGCAGGTCTGCAGTTTCAATTCCTTGTTGGAGCGACGTGCTTTTGTTCGCAGTGTATTGAACAGGGTCGCTGACATCAAGGTGATATCTGCGGCAGTATCAAGGAGTGCTTCATGCACAAGTTCATCTTCAAGTGTCATGGACAGATAGAATTTACAAGCGACCCCTTTCTCGGTGAGGTGGCACAAGAGCTGTTGGAAGGGTGGTTCACCCTGTATGGTTAGTGAGTTCTTCTTGGAAGAATCATCTTTTGAGTCCAGCTGAACCACCAAGACAGCACTGCGAGGTGTTAACTGAGACAAGTTTTGTTCAGGAGAATTGGACTGGACTGCCGTGACCCGGTTTGAAAGCAGTGCAGGCTCGGGTTCACAGGGGTCCAGATAGATTTCTTCAGCCTCTGCCTCAGGTGAGTGGGTCAAAACGGCCTGAGGGGAGGGTTCAGAGCATGCGGAGGTGACGGAAAAGAGGTTGGCTTTATCCTTTTTCTCTCTACGCATGTTCTGTATGACGTGTCTGATAGCGTCAAGTTCATCCTCGCTAATATCAACTTTTGTAGACTTACCTCTGGAGTCATTATCCTTCTTTGTTTCTTCTTCAGACGGATCCTGCTTTAGCGGTTGTTTGTCCTGGAGGTAAGTGTCTTGTCTTGTACTCTACGTTTCTTTCTTTGCGGTCCCGGGCTGGACGGTTCTCCCGTTGGTTTGGTAAAAACTTATCTGATCCGTAGTTGGGGAAACGGTGATTCCCCTTAAAATTTGGTTTCTGGTTCTGACCCGACCAAGGTGGTTGTGAGTAGCCATTACTGTGATGGGCTGGTTTAGGTGGAGGGGTTGTGCGGTGGTCATATGGTTTGCCGTTAGAAACCCCTTCCAGCTCCAGAGTTGTAGCTTTGAGACTCAAGATTGTGTTGGGTTCTCTGTGTTTAGTCACATTTTGTTTTTGTTTAGCAAAACCCTTTAAAGCGAGTTCTCGTAGGTGTCGACTTGTTAAAGTACAAGGACATGCCGTGACACCAAGATGGACACTATTGGTGGGATGGAGGTTCTGGATAAAGAGAGCCTTGAAATGCAGGTCCTACTCCATCCCAGGTTCATTTCTGGAACCAAAGTAGGTGAGACACAGGCGATGATAGTATTGCTGAGGAGATTTGTTTCTTCCCTGTTTCACTGTCATGGCGGAGGTCAAGCCAGTTTGTGAAAGGTAGTCAGAGAATTCTTCAAGCAGTGCTTGGCAAAGAAGGGGGCAGAGAATTCTTCAAGCAGTGCTTGGCAAAGAAGGGGGTAGTCAGTCCTGATATAATCAGGCAAAGCACTGATTATATCAATGAAAGCACTGACGTCTTGACTAGAGGTCACCTTGATAAGGTAAATCTTGTCGTCGACTGTGGCGTTCGGAAATTTCCATAGATAGATATAGATAGATATCTCTGAGGTAGAGATTGGTGTGAGGTGAACCACCAAGATTGGGTTCAAAGCGAGTTATGTTGCGTGCGATTTTATCGAGGTCTCTATCTGAGGGACCCTGCACAAAATGAGCACCCACAGTCGGGTGGGGCTGTTGAGCGTAAATGTTACTTACCTGTTTCAGTGGTGGGCTGTTGAGCGTAAATGTTACTTACCTGTTTCAGTGGTGGCCAGGTGTCACGGGAATGGGAGACCTGCTCAGGTGGAAACAGTGGGGCGGGTCGCACAGGCAGATCTCTGCTTGAGGGACCCTGCGCAAGGTGCGTGCCAGTCGCTGGGTCAGGATGTTGAGTGAAGGCCCCCCCGGTTTGATCAGCTGGGGGCCGGATGTCCCGAGAACGGGAGGCATGTTCACGCAAGAACAATGGAGAAGATTGCAAGAGTAGGTCTTCCTGAGATGATTTCAGAGACTTGGTATTTCTCTTGGCTTCAAGAAAGACTCTGCGGCTTTGGCTCTGTTCAAAGGGGTACTGTAACTCTCTCTTTGCATCTGCAAGTTCTTCTTCTTTGATAAACTGTTGGCGTTGCGACTCAGCAACTCTGGCGTCTGCCAGTTGTTGTCGCAGATCGCTGATCTGCTCTTGATCAATATCTTCTCTCCGCTCAGCTGCCATCACAACTGTCAATTTTCCTAACATCTCAGCTAGTGCCTGGCCTTTTAGTGGGGTGACTAAAGCTGTGGTCTATCTCTCTCTCTATATATATAGATCGATAGATACGTGTATGTTTGTTAGCTTGACAAATCAATAGTGCTATTAGTACTTATAGAAAGTCAGATTGGTAAATTAAAATTTTTTGTTTGAGATGAAAAATAATTATTCTCCTTTTGAGAAAGTAATTTTCTGCAGTAACAGTCACATAAACAGTCAATAGTAACTAGTGAGTTTTCAGTAACTAGAGTGGTTAGTCTATTTGAAATTTCCTGTGAAAGAAAAAAAAATCACATAGCACAGTTTGTAATTAATTGCAATTTAGATCAAAACACACAAAATAAGCCACTTATTCATGATTGGTAAGACAACTCTGTGTGTTTAAATACCCTTTAAAATGAAATCAGGCTTAATATAGGTTAACTCAGATTTAAAAGAAACTGTTTTGTATAATGATAAGAATATAAGATATTGGGATGGCAAAGTTAACCAGACTTAACTTAAATCAATGTTGGTTATTTAAGACTCTCATCAATTGTAGACAGATTGAATTTGTGAACCAAACTCAGTTAACCAAACAACCAGGAGAGGGCGCTGTTCAATTTGCACACGAAATTAAATGAGGCAAAGTAAGCAGGAGGGGGGCGCTGTTCAATTTGCAAATTCGATGTAATGAGGGACAGCAACCAACGAGGGCGCTGTTCAATTTTAGATTCAATGTAATGAGGCACAGCAACCACAGAGGGCGCTGTTCAGTTTTAAGCCTGCAATGCAATTGGACAGAATAGCCCGAGAGGGTGCTATTCTGAGAGAGTACTAAATAGTAGAAGAAGATTAGGGCAGGAAGTGACGGTTTAGCACCGCCCACTGAGTGTCTTCGGCTGTTTCGCCTCAACAGCTCACAACTACTCAAAACACCCAGGGCAAAACATCGTAGCCATCATATTGCAGCAGTTTATTTAATGTATTTCCACTATCGCCGTTAAAATCACCAAGGTTTGTCTGTTTATATAACCTGTTTACAGGAACAATGATTTGATAAGGCCTCACACGGATGGCACCAGATGTGTAGGGGAAATACCACTTTGAGAATATTTGCACTCGTAATAAATTTTGGGGCACCACCCTCCTAATGAGGGAAGTGATTAATCAAATGAATAACACCGTAAATCACTTATTAATTTGTCAACACACTTATCAATAATGAATCAATCTCAATATCTGGGTTCTGAATTCTCTATACAGTGATCTCAGCTCCTGTCCAAAAGATATATACACAGACAACGACTTGGCGATAAATTAAGATTTATTTAAACTAAATAGGTAACAACTGAATAAATGAATAGCAAATGATGATTATATGACACAACACAAAATTAACAGTATATAAATGGAATGAAATGAGAAGTAACACTCGTGTGAGTTAATTAGTTTGGTGATAGTGGGAGAGTATATTAAAATAGCCTATATTATAAATGGGGAACGCAGGAATGCGCAAAACCATTCACGTAGGCCTAATGAAACCTAAATTAAAATCAGGATAATTAACTAAGCCTCCTGCTCGACCTCACTCTTCACCGCACAACAGCTCACTCGAGTTATGGAAGTTTTGGCCTACTTTTAGCAGCGGGGATCAAAGGCAAAGCTCCTCTTAGGGCCCCTGGACTGTTGCGCCATATGGAGCTTTATCCCTATCTTTATTCAAGAGAGTGGTCTATAAGTTTGAGAGCATTATTTATTGATTTCACGCTCAAAAACCCTGCCCTCGCACTAAAATAGCCTCTGCTTGCGCTTGGATCTAATCTGTTTCTGCTCAAAGTGTGTGCTTGCACTCAGATACCATGTTGCTCGCACTCAGATACAATGTTGCTTGCACAGATTTCCTGCTCGAGCTTCGGCTTTTCTCCTCGCACTGAAACTGTTTCTGTGTGCTTGCGGAATTTCTGCTCTCAGATTTCTGCCCTGCACTTGGATTTTTTTTGTGTAACAACCCTGTCAAAATACCCCAACCAATAGCATGCCAGATTTACTGTTGACCAATGAAATGATCCCTGCCTCCTTGTGGGCGCGCTCGCTTTGGTATTAGAGCGTCCCGTCCAGGTGGGTACTCTTTAACCGGGTTCATCCACTCCCACCCTCTGGCTGTTGGGCCCGAGGGGCCCGACAACCCGACCCTCGGGCTTTCGGGCCCCTCGGGCCTCGGGCTCCAGCGCAGGGCTCTAGAGTGTACCAACTAAATTTCGTTGTGGAAGCACAATGACAATAAAACTTCCTTCCTTCCTTCCTTTGTGGAAGCACAATGACAATAAAACTTCCTTCCTTCCTTCCTTCCTTATCAATCTTTGTTTTAACAGGGATGAAGCAAAGTCTCATTCAGATAAAAACATGATTATGTACATACACAAGTCAGGACATGGCAAACGGCCAACAAAGAGGAACAAAAAGAATAATCTCACTTCCAACATACATTTCAATTTTATCACACAGAAGCATTTGTTCAGCGAGGGGTAGCGTGCGGGGGCAGGGCAATAAACATCTGACCTTGCTGAGGATGGACTTATCAATATGCCCCTACAACACCCTCAATCTAGTTCTGACATATGGAATTGAAATTGATAACCTAATAGTATTTCCACAGAATCCCTCTGTATCAGATCATTATTTAATAACTTTTGATTTCTTTCTACTCGACTACACGCCACTCAGCAACAGTTACTATACTAGGTGTTTATCAGATAGTGCTGTCACAAAATTTAAGGAAATTATTCCATCGACGTTAAATTTAATACCATGTCTTTCTGTAACAGGTTTCCCATACCAACTTTAAACTCTCCCGAACTGATTATCTTGTCGATAGCGCTGCAGGCTCGCTGCGAACAACACTCAACTCTGTAGTACCTCTTAAAAAGAAGTTAACAAAGCAAAGAAAGTTCACTCCTTGTGAAATATCGCAAAAATTTGAAAGATTGGCAATTAACCAAACTGGAAGAATCTCGTTTAGTCTGGGAAGACAGTCTCAAAACGTATAAGAGGGCCCTCCATAGTAGCAGAGCAAACTATTACTCAGCATTAATAGAAGAAAATAAGTCCCAGGTTTCTTTTCAGCACTGTAGCCAGGCTGACTGAGAGTCACAGCTCTATTGAGCCTGGTATTCCTTTAGCCCTTTTTATGAGCTTTTTTAATGACAAAATTCTAACTATTAGAGGCAAAATTCATGACCTCCTTTCCTCAAACGGAACCAGTCTGCCCTCAAACACAGCTGTAAGCCAGAAGGACGCTGGGAACAGCTGGTTTGATGGTGTTAGCTCTTAGCCTAGAGCAGGCCAAGCTTGCTACACATCCTGTGCTCTCTCGGTTGTAGCGTTAGATCTCTGCAGCGGTTTCTAATGTCTGTTAGAAACCCGCGACTGTATTGCACTGAAGAATTTACTTCTTGTTGCACCGTGTTTACTTCGCAGAGCTGTACGCAGAGACTGCAGCAAGCATTGGTCAAGCTGCCATGTTGATTCAAACTTAGAGGCAAACTAAAAATACCTGTCCAGCAGAAACTCTGTGACCATCTCGTCCCTTTTTTATATCCACAAGTGTCCCTGTTACTAGTTTATATTCACAAGTGTTCCTGTTACTAGTTTATATCCACAAGCGTCCCTGTTATGCGAGCGGTTACGTCAGTCGGAGGCCTCCACGTGGAGAAGGCAGACAGGACAGGAGAAAACTCTGACCAACCATTGCTTTCGGTCCGAATGCAATGATTGGTCGGAGTTTTCTTAGAACCATGTGACAATGGTATAATTATGAGTTTTCATCTCTGGTGGAATTCACTTACATTTTAGTGTGCCATAGCATTCTAACCTAAACAAAGAAAAGTGTAAAATTTCCAGAAAGGTAAGTGTTGCTTTAAGTAAACTTCAAAAATGCCTTAAAGACATAAAAAGCTGGATGAGCTCCAATTTCCTTATGTTAAATTCCGACAAAACTGAAATTATTATTCTTGGCCCCAAACACCTCAGAAATTCTTTGTCTGGTGATATACTTTCTGTGGATGGCATTGCTCTGGCCTCTAGCACTACCGTAAGAAACCTCAGAGTAATATTTGATCAAGATTTGTCTTTTAACTCCCATTTAAAACAAACCTCATGGACTGCATTTATTCATCTGTGTAATATTGCAAAAATTAGGCCTGTCCTGTCCCAAAAAGATGCAGAAAAATTGCTCCATGCTTTTGTTACCTCTAGGCTGGATTACTGTAATTCCCTATTATCAGGTAGCTCTAAGTTTTTGAAAACTCTCCAGCTAATCCAGAACTAAGAAACAAGATCACATTTCTCCTGTTTTAGCTTCTCTGCACTGGTTCCTTGTAAAATCCAGAACTGAATCTAAATTCCTCCTCCTAATTTATGGGACCGAACGACTTATAGTGCATCCAAATTCACACCTGTTCTTCTCTATAGTTTTTCTCCGCAACCATGCGTCATAGCGAGAAGCCACGCATATACGTGAAACAGCGGAACTGTAGCTTTCCGACAAGACCAAGCACTTGTCAGTAGTCTAATGTTTTCACAGCGAAAAAAAATTATAAAGTTACACTATAATTATGTATAACAAAGCTTTCATACAGCTTTGCACACAGATTACTCTTGGACGGATTACTCGCAAATGCTGGCTCGCACAGAAATGCCACGCATAATCACATGAAAGTGCAGGACCAGAGCTTTCCGGTGATACCACACACATTGTGCTGTCATCCCATCACACTATAAATCCAGATCAAATGTCTACAAAATAAAAACCTGACGAATTTCTTTACAATCCATTATACAGATCTTGTTATCAGTCACTTCATATAGTGAGAAATATCTTATCTCACCACGTCTTAGACTTGGGTGTGTTTCTCCCTGTCTATCCACATTTGTAGTCCAGCTTTCAATATGCAAATATCTCCATATTGTCCAGTTGACACTCCATCAAACTTTGTACGACAAGACCAGCGCACTTCACCTTTGTGCACCCAGACAACTGAGGCCTAATGATGCATGCTGACAGGGCAGTAGTCACCATATACATTGAGGGAGACACGTGCCCCCCCCCCCTTACTGCAAACAAAGTGGCAAATATTATATAATATACTTGGCTGACTATTTTTCTATGATCTTAAATGTAAATATTGCATGTTTCTTTCAGATAAAACACATTTTTGACTTGTGAATGAGTCAATGGAATTTCTTGCAATATTGAAAAATACTGGCAATCATGTCCGCCTGGCACAAACCACATGTTTTGGACAGCTGTGAAGTGACAGAATGTCCCAGCATCATGGTTCTTATAATGCCAGATTCCAGAGAGTCTCCCCTCTTCATATATGGCAGAATATGTCAACTTCCAACTTGCTATGGTGAGATACATGTAAAAATGTAGATTTTAGTCACACCGATTTGTTTTTTCCATTGATATAAAAATTAATATAAAATACAAGCACATAGAAGGACATGGAATGATGGCAAATCTGGATAGCCCATATTGTCCTGAAAAAAACAAGATATAGCATGTGTATGTAACCTTTATAATGACTGTGATATCAGCTTAAAAGTAAAGGCAGTAAAAATACCCCCAAAAGGCCTAGGGCCCATAGGGTTAAATGGTGAGGATCCATCATATCTTAGAGAGCTCATAGTGCCTTATTATCCCACCAGAACACTGCGCTGTGAGAACGCTGGGTTACTCGTGGTCCCTAAAGTCTCCAAAAGTAGATCAGGAGTCAGAGCCTTCAGCTATTAGGCTCCTCTTCTGTGGAATCATCTTCCTGTTGCCATCCGGGAGGCAGACACCGTCTCCACATTTAAGACTAGACTGAAGACTTTCCTTTTTGATAAAGCTTATAGTTAGGGCTAGCTCAGGCTTGCCTTGTACCAGCCTCTAGTTAGGCTGACATAGACCTAGTGAGCCAGGGGACCTGCTATAATACACCTCCTATTATACACCGAGCACCTTCTCGCCTTCTCTCTCTCTCTACTTTGCTAACACTCATGTCCTGTTACTGCATCTCGCTAACTCGGCTGTACTGCATGTCACTAACTCGGCTTCTTCTACGGAGCCTTTGTGCTCCACTGTCTCGCAGGTTTATATCACAGCTGTGCCTGGATGGTGTGACGTGTGTGGATGTGCTGTTGCCGTGGTCCTGCCCATGGACATTGTTAGACCTGGGCATTCACGGCTATAGCCTCAGATCTTTTGGGCTCAGCCCCGGTTCTTTTAGGCTTCTGTTTTTTTGTTTTTTTTTTACTAATAAAGCACCTTGTTTCCAACTTAAAGTCCACAGCACAGACACGGCACGGGAGCACAACAGAGAGCAGCGCACTCAGCACAGCAGCACACAGCACACTCACTGTCACACCATCTTACATGGCATATGCCCATATATGGGCAGTCAGAATTAAAACTTGTTACAATTTTCAATTTTCATTTTTTTTTTCTTGTAGTAAGTATGGATATTAGATGATTTTTTTGAAAAAAAGAGGCAGCAGGAAGACAGAAAGTAGGAGAGTCATCATTGTTTTGTATACGGATTACTGTTAATTTATTATGTTGATCTGTACTGTACGACATCTATTGCACGTCTGTCCGTCCTGGAAGAGGGATCCCTCCTCAGTTGCTCTTCCTGAGGTTTCTACCATTTTGTTTTAAATTTTACTCAGTATTTTATGATCCAGGGTGCTTTTATTGGTTAAAGAGTTGATTGATTTGTAGGATGTATGGAGTGTTGCAGGATGATGCTATGAACTGATTGTCTTCACTGTTGCGTTAAAAAAATTAAAACCAAAATCCCCAAACTAACAGGCCTTTGCGGAAAAAAAGTTCAAATCAAATGGGTGTTAAACGACTTCATCAAACAATAAAAACTAAGATTAACCAAATAGGCAGCAGTTAAACACTGTAACCCTGTGGCGTCTTCCACACTCCACCTCATTTCAGCACACCTGCCTTTAAGTAAAGGTTCCCGAGATGCCAGGTTAGGTGGGGCGTTAAAGTGACTCAAAAATATAATAGAAAACTAGGACTTTATAGAAATGGCTCTTACGAATACAAAAATAACTGATGCAATCACGTTATTACATGAGCAATTCTTATTTAATATTCAGTAAATGCTGGTGACAGATTAAAGTGTAATTTCAACAGAGTTTAGAAAGGTGTTCAGAAAAACTGAAAGTAATGCAGAATCGAAAGTTTAGCGATGAATTGCACAGTTTATCATTTGATTTTTATTATGTTGATCTGATCTGTACACACATCTATTGCATCTATATTGCATCTATTTGTCTGTCCTGGAAGAGGAATCCCTTCTCAGTTGCTCTTCCTGAGGTTTCTACCATTTTTTTTTGTGAAAGGGGTTTTTTGAGGGAGTTTTTCCTTATGTGAAGGTCCGAGGACAGAGGGATGTCATATGCTGTAAAGACCTCTGAGGCAAATTGTGATTTATGATATTAGGCTTTATAAATAAAATTTAGTTGCATTGAATTGATATGGGACATGACTGACTTTGGTTGATGTGCACTTGTAAATGTGATTTTGCTTTATAATTCCTGCACTATACTACTTACAGTGATCTTCCTGACCCCTACTGCTCTCCTTTTTTCTTCAGATGACAGGAACTACCAATACCATTAGATGGCGAGAGATGTATTCTACTCAGGAAAACTCATACATTTTCTAGAGAAGTAATAGAAATATAGCAGGATTTGTACTTTAGTGCCTCTGGAAAACACTAGAAGCTTGGCGTGTAAAGGGGGATGTCATCAGCATCTTTGGAAAGTCTTAACTTAACAATTTAACAACATGACGTTGCTGTACGAGCCCCGGGTCCTGAAAAAAGGGAAGGCTATCACTGGAGATGTAAAGCATCCGCCATTCAATCAATATGACCTTATGAGATCGGGACGACGGTTTACTGTACCAAAGCTACAAGCCCGAGCGCAGAGGTCGTTTGTCCCCACTAGTATTGCGTTCCCTAACAAGCACCTTAGGTCTGCGTGTAAATGTAATTTCTGTTAATTCATTAAATCAGTACTTTAATAGGACAGACTTAACAACCCTATTGTGTTCATGATGCTGGCACTATACTTGATGATATGTGTTGCTGTGTTGCTTGATGATATGTGTTGCTTTTTGTTCGTATTGTATTGTGTTGGTGCTTCTGAAGACTGTGGGGCGCAAGTCAAATTTCCCCATTGGGGACAAATAAACTATCTATCTTTCAATATCTTCCTTTAGGGACACTATGAGGAGTTACCATTTCTCTTATTTGAACTTGTCTTTCATCCCCTTTTATGCAGTAAGCTGGCTCGCAAGTGGAATCGTTGGTTACGCCGTAAATGCAGAGTGTATGTGAAGTCAAAACTGTTCTACTGGTGGGTGATCATGCTCGTCTTCCTAAATACGCTGGCCATAGCAACAGAACACCACAAGCAGTCTCAGAGACTCACAAACTGGCAAGGTCAGAGCAGTATACACCATACATGCATGCATTTTTCTCTGTTTAGCATGTAACAGTTTAAATTTATCAGCTTCCTTTTGGTGAGAGCAAAAGAAACACATCATACTGGAGCCGTCTGTTCTGGAAAGAATAATAACAAATCCAATACATTATGGCTTCTCTTGGAATTTGAACTACAGGTGGGATCAAATGCAGACATTTCTAAGAGCAATACACTAATAACCAGTGTTAGGCAGTAACGCGTTATTAGTAACGTGTTACAGTAACACCGTTAGTTTTGGCAGTAACTAATACTCTAACGCGTTAGTTTTTAAATTCAGTAACTCAGTTACCATTACCAAACGGTGCTTTACTCCGTTATTTTTGGCCAGGTTTTAAAACGACGCGCAGCATACAGTATTCCTTCACAAACTGAAGTTCCCTTTCACTAAAACATTTTAGCCCTAAACAATAAAAGATAGTCAAGTCAGATAGAGGGATATGAACAATTCTTACCAGAGCATCTTAATGAAACACGTCTCTCACCATCTCTGCTGGCCTCACCACAGTGCTGTGACGTTACATTAAGCGGTAGTGATTCTGTAACGTTAGATTATTAATCCCAGTAATGTTATATCCAGTGATGTGATATCCATTGTTATCCAGAGGAAGCTTTTGTTGTGGACAGACAATGTCTACGGTGGGCGACAGACTCGACATCATCATGTAGCTCTTCAAATGTTCTCTTTAGCTCATTTTCCATATTTGTATCCAAGTACCGTAGTTGGAAAACGTTTAGCTGCCTGACAGCGAATGACTCCACTGTAGAAGACGGTTGCATGTTTCCGTTAAATTGTTTTGTCAAGTTGTAGTCTAACAGTCCCTTGGTTAAACTCAATCCGCTGTCGCTTAGGCGATGTAGCTACGAGCCAATACAGTTAAGAAATGTTTTGGGCTGCAGTGCTGTGTTTCCCAAAACATGATCCCTCTCAGCAACGTTGTCTTCTTTGTGGCTTAGAAAAACTACACTGCAAAAAAGAAAAGCACCTAGCGCCCTCTAGCTTCCCCACTCAGGGCCGAATTCACAAAGAATGAACTGCGGCCGCTGATAGCACCTTGAATTGCACTTCACTTGCACCCGCAGTTTGCTCCATCTTAACGTCCTATTCACAAAGGATATTGCGCTAATGATATACCAGCGCAAACACGTCCACAAAGTTTGGCAGCTGAGTGCAGTTTGCCCCTGATTGCAATTAGCCACATGGCAAGGTATAAATGCTGGCTTTGCGCCAAGAACACCATGGCAGAACAATGGCAGACTTTGTTTGGCAAAGTACTGAATACTGTATACCCTCATGTAGTGATGTCTGCTGGTGAGTCAGTCTAACAGTGTCGGATGGTTTGAGGCTGTGGATTTGACCAAGTTTGACCACTTTATCACTATTTCCTCTCACTTGTAGCTGTTCTTTCGTCATCTTTTGAATTTAATATGAATTATGGAACCGTTTTTGTTCACGTTTGTTTCCCCCGTTTTGTAAAATAAATTATTGAAAGTTGCTTTTGAAATGCGTGACAGAAGTGCGTTTTGAGAACGACCACAGACTGTCACCTGTTCAATGCATCAGTATCTTCGGATGCCATTAAAGTAATAATGATTATAATAATAATGTCAAAATATTATTTACAGACTGATTTAACAGACGATCACTGCTGCCACAATCACTGGAAAGTCTGGGCGAGAGGCTTCCACAGAGGAGCGCCCAGTTTGCACCAGCTTTCTAAAGACGTTATTTACTTCACTCAAACTGCATGTGGCTATTAGCGCTGGTGTTCGTGAATTAGACGTTGTTTATCAATGAGGCTCATTTGCATAGAAAGGGGCAATTTTTGCGCCAAATATATGCATATTACCTCATTTAAATATGTGCAGATAACAACGGAGCACCGAGACGCAATCTGCTTGGCAGCGCAGTTAGTGGAGCATTTCACCCTCTGCGCGTGCTTTGTGAATTAGACAGTATCTGTTTGCTCCATTTTTACCGGTTTAGCGGCCGCAAAAGCCACGCAATTTTGTGAATTCGGCCCTCAGTCATCTACAGCCAGGACGTACTCAGAGTATAGATGACACTAGTGCGCGTGCGTCAAGGTCATGGCGTGATGGCAAGCCAAGACGAGAGTCCTAAGTCGAGTTTTTTTTCGGGGGGGCACAACACTGCTAATAACTGATGTTGTTTATGTACATTGATATAGAATAAATGAACCACCCAGTGTGTCGCTAGAATAACTGAACATTTTTTTCAGTGGTTAATAATAAACATTCAATTAGTTGATGCAGTTACAATGTGATAAGTTAAATTCTAATTGCATGATGCTATGAAAGACAAATAGAAGTTATTTAAATGACAGTAAATGGGCTTAATTACACTTCTGAGCCAAATTGGTTCTTGCATCCAGAGTTAGGAGAGATATGCATATCTCTCCTAACTCTGGGTGCAAGAACCAATTTAGGAGAGATGCATATCTCTCCTAACTCTGGGTGCAAGAACCAATTTGGCTGCTGGTCTGCCAAACAAGAACTTATTGACACAGTGTGAAGAAAATATAGTACTTGTGTTTTGAAGGAAACAATTGCAAAGCACCTATATTCTGCTGAGGGACTGTGGAACATGCATTGGACGGAAGATCAAGATGAAAATAAACATTTTCTTCAATTTATATGTAATGCCAGAATAATTGTTTTCTTTGCTGACAATAATGCAAAAGCAACAATTTGAATTCAGAATATATTTTCAATAATTTCAACTAGCCTTAGCTGTTATTTCAAAGTGTCATACATTTAATCAACATGTCATATTTTTTGCTACTGGTGTAATTTTCAGGTTGTTGCTAAGGTTATCAACATAAACATTTTTGCCAAGTTTTTTTTTTATTTTTATTTATGACTAAATGTATTAATTACTAATTAGAAACAGTACAGTTTTATGGATGATCTACCTTTTCAGTCAACAAAAGCTGATTACAGACCTCAATTGGATTTTTGGGTTTTAGTTATTAATAACTATGGTGATATACAAATATTGAAAGCGTAACCTAAATTGATTAAATACGAGGTTTTTGTGCTGATAAAATGCCAAACCCTTTACTTCTTCATTGCTTAAGTTTTTAAATTGGGATTTTAGTAAAAAAGAATACTGTGTTATTTTTCTGTAAAATGTAATTATTGCACTTCAACCATAATTTATAACTTTATAAACAGTTTTCAAATTTAACAAATAATTAGTCAACCACTAAAAATATATGAAATTATTAATGTGGCACATGTGTGCCACATTAATATGTGCATATTACATAAATATGTGCATATTTTCTATGCTGTTGACTACTGATATCATCTATAAATAACTATCTATGTTTGTCTTTTTCTTTCTCTCATTCTGTCTCTTCATCCTGTTGGCCCCAACAGACAATGCCAATAAGCTACTGCTGTCTATGTTTGCCCTGGAGATGTTCATGAAGATGTATGCCCTAGGCTTGCCCTCTTACTTTATGTCTCTCTTCAATCGCTTTGACTGCTTTGTGGTGTCAACTGGCATTATGGAGCTCCTCCTTGTCCACATGGGTGTTATGTCAGTCATGGGCATTTCTGTGCTGCGTTGCATACGCCTGCTTCGCCTGCTCAAAGTCACCAGGTGAGAATAGCTTTGATAAAGCATATTTGTTATGTGCAATGTGAAATGAGTTGTAGTGTCTTTAGACTATCTGATGGCAAAACTTGCTTACCAGCCCAACTAGTCTGTCATTCACTCCTTATTAACAATTGTGTGTTGCATCCTCAATGATAGAAATCATCTTATTAGGGACCTCGGCTGAAGGACCAAGTCCCTATTGTTTTTGGTGTGTTTATTATTAGGGACCTCGGCCAACGGACGAAGTCCCTATTGTTTCTGGTATGTTTATTATTATTATTATTAGGGACCTCAGTTGAAGGGCGAGGACCCTATTGTTTTTGGTATGTTTATTATAATTCTTTCTCCTGCCGTCTCTTTGAGCTGGAATTTAACCCCCTAAACATGCTCAAAAACTCACCAAAATTGGCACACATGTCAGAAAATCAAAAAATTAACCCCTAAAGTGCCAAAATGGGCTCTCTAGCGCCACCTAGGCGCACTAAAATGGCCACTGCGGCCCGTAGGAATGTCGTAGACAGATCAAACCAAAACTGGTGTGTTGACACCCATGACCTAAATCCAACAGGAAGTGAGCTATTTGCCCTTTCAAAGTAAGATTTCGCCTCAAACGGGAGTAAATTAACTCATCTAATTTGTATATTGTGGCGTCACTAGGCGGCGGCCATATTGGATTTCATAAATCTCAGTAAAACAGCATTTTGAACATATTTACACAGTAGATTTCTTTTGTTTTGTGCTGTTTTTTTTTGTCTCTTCCTCAAAAAAAAGGAAGAGGAATCTGATGGGAATAAATTCACTCATGTAATTTGCGTATTGTGACATCACTTCTACATACCTACAGCTACAGAAAGCATTCAAACATCAAAACGTTCAGCTCTGTAAGGATTTTCTAATGTTTGTGGTAATATGGTTGATATTTCTAAATAATTCAAAATGACGACATAAGCTGGAGGCCGAAACGGGCGGGAGTGCGAGGTCTCGACCAACGCTGCTTGCAGCTTTAATTAGGGCCCGAGCGACGACGAAGTCGTCCGTGAGGACCCTATTGTAATCGCGCTGTTTATTATTAGGGCCCGAGCGATGACAAAGTCGTCCGCGGAGGACCCTATTGAAATCGCGCTGTTTATTATTATTATTAGGGCCCGAGTGACGACAAAGTCGTCCGAGGACCCTATTGAAATCGCGCTGTTTATTATTATTATTATGACATTTCGTGTCCCAATTTCGCCCCTTTCCCAAATTTCAAAATGCTTCTAACTTTCCACATTCGTCCGGCCACATCCGAAATTCAATATTTTTGGGCGGTTGCACATGGTCGGCACAAAAAGGTGAAATAGCGCCCCCTACAAATTTTCAATATACCCTCCCCATTGGGATTAGTTTATCGTGGGCAAACAAAATTTGGTACACACATGTATCATACCGAGACGCACAAAAAAGTCTCCTAACGTCATGGGAAAAACCCAACAGGAAGTCGGCCATTTTGTTTTGAATTTTTTCATTACGGCGATTTCCACAACTTACATTTGAACGAACTTGTCCTAGGGCTTTTGCCCGATCGACTTCAAATTGGCTACAGATCATCCAGAGACCATGCTGATCAAAACTTGTGCTCTGCATGTCTGTAGGTCAAAGGGCGTGGCTGCTAGGGCGTGACAAATTTTGGTGACGTTTCATTTTCTCGCCATCGAATTTAAGCTCTCACGCCCACATACTTGATCGTAGGAGCTTCAGACTTGCTGGACATGATGATGGCTCTGCCCCGAATGCCCAAATATCCTACCTTACTCATAGCGCCCCCTGGTGGTAACAGGAAGTGATCAGTTTTTACTTTAACATGTACTAATACCACAAACTTGACCGCATCAACTTCATTCCACCTCTAATGCATGCAGAACAAGTTGGTAAAGCTACCTTATGAACACTGTGAAGCTACGTCTAATGGTGTCCATGTGGCAGCGTGGCGACTATCGTTTCCTCGCCATTCAATACATTTGGCTTTTTGATGGCTTCAACGACTTCATCTCCTCATGAAAATTGATACACGGGTCAAGAATGGCGAGCTCTTACATCTGATAGGGGCGTCGCCCATGGGGGGGACAAAATGCCTTTACAGCGCCCCCTTGAAATTTTCAAGAACCTCTCCCCATAGGGATTTTTTTGGAGTTGGAACATGAAAATTGGTACACATGTGTATGTTGTCCAGATGCACATAAAAGTCATAAAAGTGGCACCAATGGTCTACTCCAAACAGGAAGTCGACCATTCTGATTTTGACTTGTCATATTGGCGTGATTTCTACATGTTGTATTTTAATGAACTAGTCCTAGGGATTTCATCCAGTCGACTTCAGATTTTTTACAGATCATCCAGAGACCATGCTGATCAAAAGTTGTGCTCTGCATGTCTGTAGGTCAAAGGGCGTGGCTGCTATGGTGCTGCCATTTTTGATCCATTGCCATGCATATTCAAGCAGCTCTCTCTCCCACATAATTCATCCAAACTGCTTCAAAATTTCTGTACATGATAAAAGACCAGCCCTCAATGCCTCCATATGCTCGTAGGCAATCTTGCTCATGGCGCCCCCTTGTGGAAACAGGAAATGCCATCTTTTACACTGACAAACACCAACCTCAAGCTCCTGACCTGATCAACTACATTTTGTGGAAACATGACGATCAAGTTGATGAATCTCCACAGTGACACATGTGTCCTGTCATGTTTCATGTTGCAGCGGCGGCGGTGGCGACTTTTCATCCTTCGCCATGGAACATCAACTTGGTATAAATCCTTCATGCATGGTCTGATTTGCTCGAAATTTCACATGTGTGATGAAGGTCACCCCTGAAAGCACCTGGCCACATCTGGTCACGCTTGTGGCGCCACCTGGTGGATGAACAAAACATTGCATTTTTTCGCTCCTGCCAGGTTTTTTCTCCATTCTTGCTTCGGGCCACAGCCCCCACGTGCCTCAGGCCACCACGGTTGCATGGGGGAGCGAGGGCCCAATCACAGCTGTTTGCAGCTTTAATTATTATTATTAGGGCCCGAGCGATGACAAAGTCGTCCGAGGACCTTATTGAAATTGCGCTGTTTATTAGGGCTCGAGCGACAACGAAGTCGTCTGTGAGGACCCTATTGTAATCGCGCTGTTTAGTATTATTATTATTATTATTATTATTATTATTATTACGAACATTTAATCCCCAATTTCGCCCCTTTCCAAAATTCAAAAAGTCACCAAATTTGGCATGCGCGTCTGGTCTGGCGAAAAATGTGATATTTTGGCAGTGTTCTATGTGGACGGGGCCAAATAGTGACATTGCGCCCCCTAGAAAATTTTGTGCCTCGAGCCCCGCCTGTGAGTTTCACCTACACGCATGAAAATTGGTGGGCTCATAGAACATGCCAAGACGCACAAAAAAATCCTCTTGGACCCATGCCCTAAACCCAACAGGAAGTCGGCCATTTTGATTTAAATTTTTGACATGTTTGAACTCCTCCTCCTAGGGATTTCGTCCGATGGACTTCAAATTTGGTACAGATCATCCTGAGAACATGCTGATCAAAAGTTATTAAAAGCTTTACTCTATGTCAAGGGGCGTGGCCGCTAGGGTGTGACAAACTTTGGCGACTTTTTGTTTTCTCGCCATCAAATTTCGAACGGACCTCACGCCCACATACTTGATCTCAGCAGCGTCAAACTTGCTGGACATGATGATGGCTCCACCCCGCATGACCAGATATATTAATATCCCACCTTACTCATAGCGGTCCCCGGTGGTAACAGGAAATGTTTTAATTTTAACATGTACTGATGACACAAACTTGTCCGCATCAACTTCATTCCACTTCTAATGCATGCAGAACAAGTTGGTGAAGCTACCTTATGAACACTGTGAAGCTATGTCTAATGGTGTCCCTGTGGCGGCGTGGCGACTATCGATCCCTCACCACCAAATACATTTGGCTTTTTGATGGCTTCAACGACCTCATATCCTCATGAAAATTGATACACGGGTCAAGAATGGTGAGCTCTTTCATCTGAGAGGGGCACCGCCCCTGGGGGGGACAAAATGCCTCTAAAGCGCCCCCTTGAAATTTTCAAAAACCCCTCCCCATAGGGATTTTTTGGAGTAGGAACATGAAAATTGGTACACGTGTATGTTGTCGAGACGCACAAAAAAGTCTCTGGCACCAATGGTCTACTCCAAACAGGAAGTCAGCCATTTTGATTTTGACTTGTCATTTTGGCATGATTTCCACATGTTGTATTTTAACAAACTAGTCCTAGGGTTTTCCTCCAATCGACTTCACATTTTTTACAGATCATCCAGATCAAAAGTTGTGCTCTGCATGTCTGTAGGTCAAAGGGCGTGGCTGCTATTGTGCTGCCATTTTTGATCCATCGCTATGCATATTGAAGCAGCTCTCTCTCCCACATAATTTATCCAAACTGCTTCAAAGTTTCTGTACATGATAAGAGCCCCACCTCAACGCCTCCATATGCTCGTAGGCAATCTTGCTCATGCTGCCCCCTTGTGGAAACAGTAAATGCCCTATTATACATTGACATTGACCGATTAACTCAAAACTTCACATGTGTGATGAGGGTCCACCCCTGGACACACCTGCACACATTTAGTTACACTCCCAGTGCCCCTGGTGGATGAACAAAACATTGCGTTTTTTCGCTCCTGCCATGATTTTTCTCCCTTCTCGCTTCGCGCCATAGCTCCCGTGTGCCTCAGGCCCCCGCAATTGCTTGGGGGAGCGAGGGCCCAATCACAGCTGCTTGCAGCTTTAATTATTATTATTATTAGGGCCCGAGCTCCTAGCGGTGCGAGGACCCTATTGAAATGCAAGGATTTATTATTATTAGGGCCTGAGCACCTCGCGGTGCGAGGACCCTATTGAAATGCAAGGATTTTTTATTATTATTATTATTGTTATTATTCTTCTTCCTCCAAATGAATTGCCTTTTTGGGAGGCTTAACATACCCGAAAACTCTTGAAACTTTGCACACATCTCAGAACTGGTGAAAAATTTGATATTTTAAGGGTCTCGTGTGCGGGTTCCAAAAAATGGCTCAGTAGGGCCCCCTACAAAAGTTTGAGGAAACAGCCCCTGAAGCTAGTTTAACCTACATGTATGAAACTCGGTAGGCTTATGTAACACCCAGAGACGTACAAAAAAGCCTCTTGGAGGCAT
>NC_065529.1:243409-254646 GCF_006386435.1 Epinephelus moara
TAAATGCTGTGGTTGATGTATAAAAACATGATGTATAATTACTGCGCTCTCCAACTCCCTCTAGTGGAAAGAGGAAGTGATACAAAATGTGAAATATGTCATTCCAGCACTGTATCAGGGATATGCCAAGTCACTCGTGCATGCGATGTCTAACTTTAACAGAAATGATCCGACGCGTCAGAAGGCGTCCTGCCAGCGTGAAGGTGCGAGGGCCCGTTCATCGCTGCTTGCAGCTTTAATTATTATTATTATTATTCTTCCTCCAAATGAATTGCCTTTTTGGGAGGCTTAACATACCCGAAAACTCATGAATCTTTGCACACATCTCAGAACTGGTGAAAAATTTGATATTTTAAGGGTCTCATGCGTGGGTTCCAAAAAATGGCTCAGTAGCGCCCCCTACAAAAGTTTAAGGAAACAGCCCCGGAAGACAGTTTAACCTACGTGTTTGAAACTCGGCAGGCTCATGTAACACTCCAGGACCTACAAAAAAGCCTCTTGGAGGCATCCTCTAAACCCAACAGGAAGTCAGCCATTTTGAATTTACTGTGCAATTTTGATGCATTTTTGGCCATTTCCAGGGGTCATAAATGAACAAACTAGTCCTAGAGATTTCATCCGATCGACTTCAAACCTTAGTCTGTACCATCCCAAGACCTTGAAGATGAAAAGTTATCAAAAGTTTGAGTTTTCGTCAATGTGTGTGACCGTGGGATGGCGTCAAAGTTAGGGGTCTCGCCACTAAACAGGAAGTAGTTTATAACTCCAACATACATGGTCCAATCTTGCCCAAACTTCACAGGATTGATGCCAGTCCCGTCCTGAAGACATCTACATGTCAGTAATTAGAGATAAATATAGCGACCCCTACTGGCAACAGGAAATGTCATGTTTTAGACTTTAATGTACATCTCCTACAGAATTGACCAGATCCATCTCAAACTTGGTGAAAAAAGTCATAAGACGTTGATGACGCTTTATTGTGGAAACTGTGAGTTTTCGTCGAAGGGCGTGGCCACGGCCTGGCGGCGAACTTTGATGTTTCGCCATGATGAGAGAATTGAGAATTGTGAATGTTTTCAGAATGTTTCTGCACTAGTGATGTGCGAGTCATGAACAAATCGTTCGAAACTCGAGATTCTTTTTACTGACTCAGGAGTTGCAAGTCATCGTCTCCATTAACTCATCCATTGACTCGCCCCTGCTCCTGCAAGCTAACTGCAAAGAGGAGACCAGACAACATGTAACTATTGTGCAATTGTTAACTGCATTTGTGTAAATATATCAAGTTAATGCGTTAATCTGTATTAGCCCAGTTGGAGAAGCAATAGCTTTGGTCCTTAATTCAACTAAACTCCCCCGTCTCCTCCCTTCCCTGAGCTGAGCTGTATCACAGGAGGAGGCTACAGAAAACGAATGATTCAATCACTCACTCAGTAGCTTCAACTCCCAGCTCACCGGCAGCACAAAGCTCACTCGCACTCTCTCCCTTGGAGAGCCCCTGCCTTACCTGAGTAGTGTGCTCACTATGGGTGACTGACTCAAGTGACCCAAGTGACTCGGAAACCTGATTCACTTTAGTGAGTGACTCATACAAACTCGAGTCAGTAAAAGGAATCGAGTATCCCATCACTGTTTTGCACTAATGTTTGTGCCTTTTTAGATCCACTGTGATCTGTAAATTGTAATGCACATGTAGGCTAAAAGTGAATAATAGATTGACAGAATGTGAAAAAACTGAGACACATTGTTGAAATTGCAGTTATTTTTCTGGAGACATCTCAGGTTGCTTATCATCTGTTTTGTAAACAGATTGTTTATTGTAATTCTTTACACTAAAAGAAAAGAATGCGGCCCCCCAACTGAAATGAGATATACACCCCTGGCTTTGAGAGAGGTTGAAAATATAGGTCAGGGGTTGAGCAATAAAATCTGAAGCTAAAAAGAACAATTCAAGGTTTTCTGGACCAGCAGGTCTATCTAACTTGAAAAAGGCTTCATGTCCTTCACTATCAGAAACAGAAAGGTAGATGTATACCATTTCAGTCTGTATCGCAAACAGTGGTGTTCAGTGGTGGGAACAGAATCTAACAGAAAACAACACAAAATGTTCATTAAAACAGTTTTGCATAGAAGGCCTATCCAATACAATGCCAGAGTCAGTGGTAATGCGAGGAGGTAACGTATTACCATTATCACAGGAAGATAAAGATTTTATGGCTTTCTAGAACTTTCTAGGATTGCTCAAATTTTCAGTGGTAACTAATAATCAAAGTAAGAGGCTTTGATTTATGAAGCACTGTAATTTCTTAGCTGTCTAAACTGGAGGCACTAGTCTGCCTCAGACCCGGTCCTTCAACCCTTTGCCCAGGCCTTATTTCTCTTGTGTAGTAGAATAGATAACTGGAAAACCAGTGATTATCTCGGCCCTTTTATGCATATCAAAATAGCTATTACTGAGGGAAAGAAGAAGAACATGAAAGTAACAACTTGATATGGTTCTTATTACAGGCTTAAGTGTTGTTTTGTCATACCTTGACAGTTTCGACAACTGCGTCTGTCATCATCATTAGAAGAGTCACGTGATGTTGTGGTGACGTGTCCTGTAGATGAAACTCGAAACTGATGAAATTGTCAAGGTATGACAAAACAACACTTAAGCCTGTAATAAGAACCATATCAAGCTAATTGTAAAAAGTAGGCTATATGAATTTGTTTGGACTATGAAAGTAACAAGTAATCCAGAACTTTAACAGTGGTGTATGCCATAGTGTTGTACATTTGGCTTTAGCTTGTTTTTCAACTTTAGTTCAATGGACTTCCTATTGAAGGATAATTCAATAGGAAGTGTATTAGATTAGACTTACTTTGGCTCTATAGATGTGAAGCTTCTCCAGTAAGTGGAGGCCCATGTGAAGATAACAGAAAAGACTGTCATAGTGGTGGTGAAGTAACAGCTGTGGGCGGTTGATCACATCTTTCAGTTAAGTCTCCCTGGACATCCTGGAGGTCATGATGGAGATAGGGAGGAGGTGGATTGCAGAAAATAAGTCTGAAATAATGCAGGCGGAAAGATGATGGTGAATTGTGAATGCAGTGTGGTGAAGCAGAAGTAATGGAAAATATTAGAGCAGAAAAATATAACAGACTGAGGAATGAATTCTGCAATAAAGGGTACATGTTAGGGAAAATATATTGTTTTAATATACCCGTATATATTTAAACAGAAACTCTAATATGAGACTGCACTTCCTGAACTTTAGCTAAGCTTTTAATACTATCATTTCACAAACACAGGGTAAGAAACTGCCAGTCCTCGGTATAACCTCATCTTTATGTAATTGGGTTCTGAACATCTTGAAAAACAGGCCCCAGACTGTCAGAATCCACAACATCACATCCTCCTGCATCATTCTCAACACTGATTCTCAACAAGGATGCATCCTGAGCCCCTTTAATGTACATACTGTTGACCTATGACTGCACAGCTCGCTTTAAGAGCAACCACATAGTGAAGTTTGCAGATGACCATGGTGTATGCGTGTGTCAGAGAGGACAGCAGCAGAATCCCCATTTTAAACAGCATGTTAACATCATGGGCTCTACATTCGCAGACCGGGCAAGGCGGGGGCACAGCGCACTTGCGCTTCGCCAACTGGGTGTGGCCAGGCAGATTGGCACACCTTGCGTGCTGGCGCAGCTACTCCGTCCCTCCTACCTGCTTAAGTTGGAAAGAGGGAGGAGAGAAGGCGTGGAGTGGGTTTTACACACATCACACCAATCAAATGAGCCCCCCTCCTCGCCCTTAAATGCACCATGCGAAGGCGTAATGAGAGTTTACTCAATTCGCCATGGCAGAAGAGAGCAGCAGCGTCAGACGGCCAAACTTCTCCCAGGAGGAAACTGATGTTTTGGTCCGGGAGGTCGAAGCTCGCAGTGTCCGAATATACGGAACTGCGAGCAGACCTCCACGGGCTGATGATGCAAAGGTAGCCTGGGAGGAGGTCACCACAATTGTAAATCAATGTTGCGTTTCTCTCGTGCGCACATGCGCTCTCTCTTTCTCTCTCGCAGTCTCACTCTGTTTCTTTTCTTTTGGCTTTTCTAAGATGACAGATGCCGAATATATATATTCCCTATTAGGCCGGGAGCCAGGTCCACCCCTCAGGATGTTTTTTGCTACCTTTTTTTCACTATTATTTTCAGTTATCCCATACCTTGGGCCATCACAAGTTGATAAGGAGCACCCCCAACTCGGGGCCGTTTGGTCTCAGGGGCCAAAAAAAACCCTTTTTGGGAAAAGTTTCTGGTAAAATGATGTCATTGCAAATATTAAGGTACTGCAACTGCATAAATGGTCAGAAAAGTCTCAAATTTTGCATGGTGTATCCTGACCCATTGGGGAAACTAGCAGAATAACATTCTGGGGCTTTCTGCCTTTCTATTTTCAAATATCACCCTCATCATATCCCAAAAGGCAAAAAAATGTCTGTCCACCTAACAAATTGTCATCAAAAGTGATTATTTTCAAGAATTTTATTACACATCTCACTGCCTCAGATGTATATGAAAAACTTCCCAAGTTGATAAGCTTCAATTTAAGCCCAAGATGACCTTTCTATCTAGAAGATTACACCTGCTATGACCAAAGGAGAAAACAACTTTCAAGCATTAACCTTCCAAATGGGATTAGGCTTATTTCTTGCATGTAAACAACATCTTAAACAAGATTTGAGAATTGAGGTATGTACAGTTATACTATCTGAAGCGAATTATGTGAAAAGTGAATACTACAGTATACGTTACACCCCTAGGTAGACCGGGATATCAGGGTGCAACATGAAGCTATGCTGCGGCTAATGGTGGATCCCAAATAAACAAACAAACAAAAAAAGCAACAGATTGAGCAAAGAAGGGTGCGGACAGTCACACAAAACCAGGGAAACAAATATGAGATTTATTAAAGAAGAAAGTCCAGGCAACACAAGGAGTAAAGATGACTCTAGTGTGCAGTCATCACTAATTATCAAGAAGCCAACCATCAATAGAGGCTACTAACCAACAGCCAAGATAAACATTCAATATAGCCAAATGGAGAAACTAAAATACATCTCAAANTTCTGCCAAGACATCAACGAGGGCTTTGGGGATGACGTCCCCCTCAAACCATAGTGGTTCTAGCTTGCCAGTCTCCGTGTTTATATGAAATCCATGGTCAAGAGGGGATGAGATCTCCGGGTAGTGCTCATGTGCCCTCTTCCAGATGCATACCTGGAAGTTGACTCTTCTCATGTGCTGTAAGAGGACCCTCTTGCAAGGTGCGAAGGTCGAAAGATCAACGGAGAGACCCTGTCGAAGCTCAAGGCTTGAGCCACACATCTTCTTTACCTTAATCTCTCTTGCCTCATCAACCTTCTTGATTCGATGACTGAAACCATAGAGGCGACACGTGAACTCTTCAACACCACTGAGAATCCGCTCATCGAGCTCCCAAGAGTTCCCCACTTCAGCAAAGATCTGAATAAACGTTGAATTCTGATTCAGAATCTTCATTGGTCGCACCTTCCCTTTGCCTTTAAATGCACTGGTGCAGTCAGCACCAGTGAATGCATGCAAGGCCAGGAGAGCTGATATGTGTTCGTTTGAGTAATCTTCAGCCAGCTGGTTGATGTTGATCAGTCTATCTCCGATGTCGAAGATTATGTTGACGGTTGATGACTTGGCATAATATAGGAGGATGAAGAAAATGTCAGAGTCTTTTGCTCTGACTCTGACTGTTCTGATGTGAGGCATTTTGTTTTGGATAAACTGCATGTAAATAATCACCCTCACATCTGTTTCTTCATGGTTTGAACAGATCTCAGGTAGTAGTTCTTTTGACATCACTCCAGCATTACATTCTATCTTGAAAGCTTTACCAGCCTCTATGAAAATGACAGGCCATCGGAGGATATCTTCCATCATATCTGGAGAGCTCCAGTGATCCAGAAGTAAATGAATGAATGCCTTCTTGTTCTCATCATTTGTGAGAAAACCATTCCAATCCGCAGGTCGATGAACATTCAGCCCACTAACCATAAAACGTTCACCACAACCTCTGCGATCCCTCTCGGCTGATTTTGGTGAATAAAGACGGTCAACGTAGGTGTCTGTGCTGAATACCGTTTCAGCGGCAGCAGGTAGGCTTTTGAAGGTGCGCTCTGATATAGTCTTCATTGTCTGTGGCACATCGCGCATGTAGAATGAGGAGTTTCCATCTTGAATGAGAGCACATTGGCTTGGAGAAGGAAGTTGCGCATTCTCAGCATCTTTGATCATGTGGTTCATTCCTTTTGCTTTGTTGACTTACACCTGCTATGACTTTGGTCATAGCAGGTGTAATCTTCTAGATAGAAAGGTCATCTTGGGCTTAAATTGAAGCTTATAAACTTGGGAAGTTTTTTATATACATCTGAGGCAGTGAGATGTGTAATAAAATGCTTGGAAATAATCACTTTTGATGACAATTTGTCAGGCGGACAGACATTTTTTTGTCTTTTGGGGTATGATGAGGGTGATATTTGAAAATAGAAAGGCAGAAAGCCCCAGAATGTTATTCTGCTAGTTTCCCCAATGGGTCAGGACACACCATGCAAAATTTGAGACTTTTCTGACCATTTATGCAGTTGCAGTACCTTAATATTTGCAATGACATCATTTCACCAGAAACTTTTCCAAAAAAGGGTTTTTTTTGGCCCCTGAGACCAAACGGCCCCGAGTTGGGGGTGCTCCTTATCAACTTGTGATGGCCCAAGGTATGGGATAACTGAAAATAATAGTGAACAAAAGGTAGCAAAAAACATCCTGAGGGGTGGACCTGGCTCCCGGCGTATATCTGATGCTGTGGCTGTTTGTGGTTGGCTGAGAGGGATGTGAACTCACTAGTTTGCAGCTGTGTTAATCAAATCAGGTTGGGTTTTGCCAAATGTGCCAAACGGTGCCAATCCCCTTTGATCTGACATCAGATGAGACGAGACAGTCGATATAGAGATACATTTATGTGCTGATTGCAGATAGTTGCATTGAATAGTGTTTTTTTTTGGGTATTTATTGCATCGTTAATGTGCCTGACATTCTGGAAGCCTGTGAGGTTTTGGTGACGTGTGCGCACTGTCCGCCGGTCAGCCAAACTTAGGCTTACACCTGCTGCGCTCCGCCTGCACTGACAGTAGACCTGGTTTCAGCTGGCGAGCTTTTAGCGCACCTTTGGCGAAGCCTTTTGGCATGAAACTGTCCCTGCGCCAAGCTGGATATGTCGACACCTCCCCCTGCTGCGCCGCCACACCCATCTTAGCGCACCTCGGTCTGCCAAACTACCAAAACTGAGCGCACCTCGGGTTGCGCTGCTCGAAACTAGCTCTGTGCGGGGTTCGCCACCCTGCGCCCCCCTGCGCCGCGCCGGGAAACTAGAGCCCCATATATCAGTGTTTTCAGTCTATCATATAATGCCACCACCTTTACTACTAATACTACTTATAATATGAGTGTTAAATACATATTGTAACGTATTGTAAATACATAAACTATGATACACACATATTGCTCAGTACCTGTAGTACATGTAGTATGCAGCACTTGTAGTAGGCAGTACATATAGTGATTGTGACCATGTACTTAATACACGGGAGCGGTAGCAGGCACACAAAATTTCTTGCTGCTACTCCTGTTACTACAGCTTCTTCAACTACGAGTACTACAATTGCCTTTCCTGTACATCTTTTGGTTAATCACTACATCTGCATTCTTTCAGCTACAGAAGCCATTCAAATGTCAAAATGTTCAGTTCTTTAAGGACATCCGTACTTCTACTACTTATCCTGTAAATGTTTTGATTAATTACTTCTTCTACATACTTTCAGCTACAGAAACCATTCAAATGTCAGAACGTTCAGCTCTGTCAGGATTTTCGGATGTTTGTGTCAATTTGTTTGATATTTCTGCATTTTCAGCATGGTCTTTCATTTCAGCATTCAGCATCCACACGCATTTCCCACAGGAAATGCTTTTTCTAGTTATAATTTTAAAATTTGAATCATATTTTATTTTTTATATTGCACAGGGCTATAATGTTTCTCTGTTTTAAAGATTTTATGATTTTAATGTTGACTGCACACTGCAGTGGTCATTCCAGCCATTTGTTTAATGTATTACTTATTTGTTGACATAGTGTTTTATTATAATGTTTATTATTTAATGATCACCAAGACCTGGGTTCTACATTTTATTCTTTTCATGTATTTGCATGGCTGGAATGACAACAAAGAACCCTTGATCCTCGATTCTGGATGCCTATTAACTTTTTCCGACAACTTCAAGTTACATTTAGAGTATCTCATGGACAGGCACTAAATCTAAAATCAGACCAAGACCCAGGAGTATGGTAATGAGTATATTTTAAAGAGCAAGGGTCACCATGACAGTCCCAGATACCTGTTATATACCTATAATTTAGTGTAGGGCTTTGAGTTTGAACATGCTGCGCTTTAGCCAATCACAATGGAGGGGGCGTGGCCGAGACGTGCAGGTGTCTCCAGGAAATGTGTACCTACAGAAACAGCAAGCTCCACGTCCATAGCGACCGCTCCACCCAAAACGCCGTCTCATCAACGTAAATTTTTTTTTTTTTTTCCAGCGGATGTCTTAGTTACAACATGATTGAACAAACTGGTTTCATGTCGTATATGGCAACGGGAGGCTTTTAACAGATGACGTCCTGATGTTATCTTTGCTGCTGCTGTTAGCTGTCCCTGTCAGCTGCAGCCACTGCTGCTTTCTAGACATTGTGATTTTCCATAACTGAATAAATACCACACATAGCAACACAAAACTGCTTTGCTAGCTCAATCATGTTGTAACTAAGATAGCCGCTGGAAAAAATGTTTTATTCATGGACCGTTTATTGAGTTATTACCTTATTTTTATACAGTCTATGGTTATTACAGACACCGCTAACGGCTAACGTTAACAGCTAACGGTTAGCCCAGCTAATCTACGATAACCATGTTAATTACAAAACACACAAAAATAGTAATGTTTGTTCAATCATTGTGTTTATAGACTTAACAAATATCAGATTAGTCTACACGGTGATATAGTGACGTGAAAAATGTGATATATATAGCTAAACTCTGCTGGTTTTCTACCTGAAGTATTTGTAAACAACACCGCGATTCCCTGGGAGCACCGCCGGAAGTGAAGGGCGTGAGCAAAATTTTTTTTTTCTTTTTTTTACCGATGGATTTCCAGATTGCTAATGAACTAAACTGCTCTTATTGTCAACCTTGTTGATCATGATATTGATTTATTCTATTTAGATTTTAAAGTGATTTTAAACATAGCCTGACCGATGTTGTTGGGGGTTTTTTTATATGAAAACACAAGATCTCTTCATTTTGTATTATTAAAGAGTGACAAGACATGTTTCACATGTGCCACTGGAAATGTAATCTCAAAACAAAAATACATTCAAATATGAGTTACAAGTCCTGTGTTTTAGCCTAACAGTATGACTGAATACAATAGGAGGAATAACTGATGTCTTATTCAGTTAATGTTTTGTGCTCTAGATACTGGACATCTCTCAGTAATCTGGTGGCCTCCCTCTTGAACTCGGTCCGTTCCATTGCCTGCTTGCTGCTGCTCCTCTTTCTTTTCATTGTAATCTTCTCCCTGCTGGGTATGCAGGTGTTTGGGGGGAAGTTTAACTTTCCCAACCAACCCAAACCCCGCAGCACCTTTGACAGCTTCCCTCAGGCCCTCATCACTGTGTTCCAGGTACAATCACAACTAATAATCATAAATTAATGAAAAAATGGATTTCTCAGAAAAAAAGTTGAAATATTTTTGAAAAATGTCAGTTATTTGCAGTAACAGTACTCTTAAGTTTTATTAAATTGTAAGTGTTTCAGATCCTCACAGGTGAGGACTGGAATGCAGTCATGTATGATGGCATCATGGCTCATGGAGGACCCAGCATGCCTGGGATCCTGGTCAGCATCTACTTCATCATCCTATTTGTCTGTGGAAATTGTATCCTTACAGAGAGTGTGTGTGTGTGTGTGTGTGTGTGTGTGTGTGTGTGTGTGTGTGTGTGTGTGTATGTGTGTGTGTTGTGTGTTTAACCGACACTGACCTCCAACCATGACAGCCACAGTTCAGTTCAAATCACTGTCATAATCTTTGAATCCCCTTTCATTCAGTCATCCTTCTAAATGTCTTCCTGGCCATCGCTGTTGATAATTTGGCAGAGGCTGAGTCTCTGACTTTGGCACAGAAAGAGAAAGCAGAGGAGAAAAAACGCAAGAAAGCTCTCAGGTAAGTCTTCCTAAATGTTAAAAATGAAACATATTTGGTTCATCAAAGCCCATCTTTTTATATTCTATACTGACTTGCATTCACATTCACAACTATGAGCCACAGCATATGTTACAAATCGTTGTGGGCAAATATTTGGTAAATGGACCTGGTAGCCTGGTAGCTTTCGAGTCATCCGATCACTCAAAGCGCTTTTTACACTATGAGTCACATTCACCCATTCAGACACACATTCATACAAGATGCCACCTACTACTTTAACACAATGATGGAACAGCCATCGGGAGCAATTTGGGGTTCAGTATCTTGCTTAAGGATACTTCAACATGCAGACTGGAGGAGCCGGCGATCGATCTGCTGACCTTTCGAATGGTGGCTGACCCGCTCTACCTCTGAGCCACAGCCGCTCCTATTTTGCACTTCTTAGCCAAAAATGTGTGGACACCCTGACATTACAGCAATATGCGATAGTTGAGCATGTCATTCCAAAAGCATGGCATTAATGGGCTGCTATAACAGCGTCAACTCTGTTGGGAACATAAATTCGGGCTTCACACGGCGGCATCAAATATGTTGGGATCAATATATTAGGTCTCACCAAGAGGCACCAAATATGTAGGGATTTAATTGGCTATCGGAAATAATTAATAATTATTAATAATAATTAATAATCATGTTAAATAATGACTTAATTAACATTAATTCACCTCGTGGGGCACCATTCCCGTAAAGGGAAAAATGATAGCCAGTTAAAGATATCAGTCTCATAAAATAGGCTAAACTATTAATTTGGAGTTTGATTAATAATTAAATTAATGACAACAACCAAAACTAACAGTAACGCCTGAAGGATTTCGGAGTTCTTGACGCAGCAGAGGTTGACT
>NC_065529.1:254809-259649 GCF_006386435.1 Epinephelus moara
GCAAACTAAACACTTAGCTTTGGCGAAGCCAACTAATCAATGACCTAACTGCAAACTATCACAACAGTAACTCAGTAAACAGCATCAAATCACATACAAGAAGTTAAACAGTCTTGCTTAGCCTGTAAAGCTGTGATAAGCTATGCCCAGTTGTTACGTTACTGATCCTTGAATGGATGATAGAAAGAGTCACTTGGTGGTGTACTGCTTTGTTAGCTGGCAGAAGAAGGCTGGGAAGATGGTTCCAGGTGCAGTCTTTGTTGCATCCTTTGTTCCAAAGGTGAAACTCAGAGGAAGCTGGTCGCTCAGGGTTTCGCAGAGTTAGACGCTGGGTGCTAACTCACTTAGTTCCTTGTGCTGGAAAGCTAGTTGCAAACCTTGTGTTTGCAAGAGAGTCCATGATCAATTGCCCTCCCTTTAGTGGTTTGGGGCAAGGAGCAAGGGTCTGGGCCTCTGTGCTGGTCCAGGCCCAGCCAGAAAGAGGTGTGCAGCTGTTGAACAGCTGGAGCAAGAGAGAGAGAGATCTGTTGGAAGGGAGCAGATCTTTGCAGGCCTGTGACATCACAGAGTCACATGTCACTGTAAAAGTCCTGTCCAATCAAGTTGTGAGACTTGTGTCTCACTGAGGTGTGAGGTGAGACCTCCTGTGGAGATGGGTGTCACCTAGCTCTCTTTGTTTGAAGACACAGAGCATGCAGAAGAAAAAGCCTTTAAATCTCCAGTTTAGATTTTACCAAATGACAAAACACCTGTGGTCCTGTGAATCCCAACAGCTCAGCAGATGTTGGAACCTGGCTGCAGGGATTTGCTCCCATTCAAACACAAGAGCATTACTGAGGTCAACTACTACTGTTGGGTGATAAGCCTTGGTTAGTAGTTGGTGTTCCAGTCTATCCCAGATGTGTCAGACGGGGTTAAGGTCAGGGTTCTGTGAAGGTCAGTGAAGTTCTTCAAACTGCAGATGCTTTGTACAAATGAAAAACAGCTCAGACCATCATTTACAGACTATCACCAGTTGGCATGTTCAGTTCAGACATGTTGCATACTCCTTGCCTCTCCCATATAGGAAAGCCAAATTAATCGCTCCAGACAACACATTTCCACTGCTCCATAGTCCAGTGGTTGTGATCTTAACACCATTTCAGCTTCTCTCCTGAGAACAAATGATTTTGCCTTTATTGGACAGTGACAGTAAAGGGAAAAACAGGAAACATGAGAAAGGAAAGGGGGGTGACATGCAACAAAGATCCCTAGCTGGGATTGGGCAAAGCCCCTTGCAGTTATATGGTATGCATCTGAGCCACAAGCCCTCCAAGTTTTCTCAGAATAAATTATTTTTTGCACAGTGCAGAGGTGTAGTAGTAGGCCAGTTACGTGAGCTGTGCAGCTAAGACAGTTTCGCTTGTAAAGTTTTTTCGCCCAACAAAAGCAGCACAGCTGAACCCCCAGCAAACCCCCAAGGGGGCCCCAGGGACATGCCTCCCTGGGAAGAGCCTTAAAATGTAGATTTACAGTAAATTTTGTCAATTTTTAGAAGGACGTCAGGAAAAGCTCACTCCACAATTCATGTTATCTTACTGCTACAAAAGTAATGTAAAGAGAACATTGGTTCAGGGCACTTAAAAAAAAACAAAAAAACATCATACACCTGCCTCAATCTGCTTCATAAGAAGTCCTTTGCTCCACCCCAACTCTCATTCTGAAATGGAACCAAATAATGAGCATTCATTTCACATACCGTAGCTTACCGGAATTAAGAAAATTAGCAAAAACATTGCCACCCATCTTGCTTTTACTCGCACAACTTTGCAGAGGGAAGAGAAGTTCACTCGTGCAAGTCACAAGCAAGTAACAAGTCTTAACCAGCAAGTCTCAAGCAAGTCCCAAGTCAGTGTGGTGAAAATCAAGCATGTCGAATCCCTGCTTTAAGTCAAGCAAGTCAAGTCATTACTCAGGTGAAGCAAGTCACAAGTCAAGTCATACTTCTTCTTCTTCTTTCAGCTGTTCCCTTTAGGGGTCGCCACAGTGAATCATCTGCCTCCATCTAACACTATCCTCTGCATCCTCTTCTCTCACACCAACTGACTTCATGTCCTCTTTCACTACATCCATAAATCTCATTTTTGGCGTTCCTCTAGGCCTCTTGCCTGGCAGTTCCAACCTCATCATCCTTCTACTGATATATTCACTATCCCTCCTCTGGACGTCCAACATCCAACCAACTCAGTCTGGCCTCTCTGACTTTATCTCCAAAACATCTAACATGACCCGTCCCTCTGATGTGCTCATTCCTGATCCTATCCATCCTTGTCACTCCCAAAGAGAACCTCAACATCTTCATCTCTGCTACCTCCAGCTCTGCCTCCTGTCTTTTCCTCAGTGTCACTGTCTCTAAACCAAACAACATTGCTGGTCTCACCACTGTCTTGTACAACTTTCCTTTTAATCTTGCTGGTACTCTTCTATCACACATCACACCTGACAATTTTCTCCACCCATTCCAACCTGCTTGCGCACATTTCTTCACCTCTTTTTCACACTCTCTGTTGCTCTGGACTGTTGACCCGAAGTACTTAAAATCCTCCACCTTCTTTATTTCTACTCTCTGTAAACTTACCGTTCCACTTGGGTCCTTCTCATTCACGCACATATATTCCATCTTGCTACGACTAACCTTCAGTCCTCTCCTTTCCAGGGCATACCTCCACCTCTCTTGATTTTCCTCCACCTGCTCCCTGCTCTCACTACAGATCACAATGTCACCTGCAAACATCATTGTCCATGGAGATTCCTGTCTAACATGTCCATCAATCCATCAATCAATCAATCAATCAATCAATCAGTCAATCAATTTTATTTATAAAGCCCAATATCACAAATCACAATTTGCCTCACAGGGCTGTACAGCATACGACATCCCTCTGTCCTTTGGACCCTCACAGCAGATAAGGAAAAACTCCCCCAAAAAAACCCTTTAACGGGGGAAAAAAAACGGTAGAAACCTCAGGAAGAGCAACTGAGGAGGGATCCCTGTTCCAGGACAGATAGACGTGCAATAGATGTCGTACAGAACAAGCACCATAGCAAACAAGAAGGGGCTCAGAGCTGATCCTTGATGCAGTCCCACTTCCCCCTTAAACTCCTCTGTCACACCTACAGCACACCTCACCACTGTCCTACAGCTCGCATACATGTCCTGCACCACTCTAACATACTTCTCTTCTACTTCTCTCCAGACATCCTCATACAATACCACATCTCCTCTCTCGGCACCCTGTCATATGCTTTCTCTAGATCTACAAAGACACAATGTAGTTCCTTCTGACCTTCTCTGTACTTCTCCATCAACATCGTCGAAGCAAATACTGCATCTGTCATACTTTTTCTTGGCATGAAACCATACTGCTACTCACAGATGCTCACTTCTGATCTCAGTCTAGCTTCCACTACTCTTTCCTGTAGCTTCATTGTATGGCTCATCAACTTTATCCCTCTGTAGTTGCCACAACTCCGCACGTCTCCCTTATTCTTAAAAATCGGCACCAGCACACCTCTCCTCCATTCCTCAGGCATCCTCTCACTCTGTAAGACCTTGTTGAAAAACCTAGTCAAAAACTCTTCTGCCACCTCTCCCGTCTCAACTTTTCCCTGAAAACCACACAACCCTCTTCCTTTTTCAGCGTCTACCACTTCATCCTCTGCTCTGCCTTTGTCCTCTTCATCTTCCTCATCACCAGAGTCACCCTGCACACCACCATCCTATGCTGTCTGGCTACACTCTCACCTACCAGAATTTTGCAGTCACTGATCTCCTTCAGATTACATCGTCTACACATGATGTAGTCGACCTGTGTGCTCCTACCTCCTCTCTTATAAGTCACCCTATGTTCCTGCCTCTTCTGGAAGAAAGTATTCACTACAGCCATTTCCATCCTTTCTGCAAAGTCTACCACCATCTGTCCTTCTGTGTTCCTATCCTGGATACCAAACCTTCCCATCACTTCCTCATCACCTCTGTTCCCTGTCCCGACATGTCCATTGATCTCTGCACCAAACACCACTCTCTCACCTCTAGGGATATTCTGCATCACCTCATCTAACTCACTCCAGACTTTCTCCTTCTCTTCTAACTCACATCCTACCTGTGGGGCATAACCACTAACAACACAGAACATCACACCTTCAATTTCAAGCTTCAGACTCATCACACTGTATGACAATCTTTTCACCTCCAGAAAGTTCCTAACAAACTCCCCCTTCAGGATAACTCCCACTCCATTTCTCTTCCCATCCACACCATGATAAAACAGCTTGAACCCTGCTCCTAAGCTTCTAGCCTTGCTACCTTTCCACCTGGTCTCCTGAACACACAGTATATCCACCCTCCTCCTCTGCATCATGTCAGCCACCTCTCTAGCTTTCCCTGTCATAGTCCCAACATTCAAAGTCCCTACTCTTGGTTCTAGACTTTTGCCTTCCTTCTTCTCTCTCTGCCTACAGACACACCTTCCTCCTCTCCTTTTTCAAGTCAAGTCAATCAATCAATTAAATCAATTTTATTTATAAAGCCCAATATCACAAATCACAATTTGCCTCACAGGGCTTTACAGCATACAACATCCCTCTGTCTTTTGGACCCTCACAGCGGATAAGGAAAAACTCCCCAAAAAACCCCTTTAACGGGGGAAAAAAACGGTAGAAACCTCAGGAAGAGCAACTGAGGAAGGATCCCTCTTCCAGGACAGACAGACGTGCAATAGATGTTGTACAGAACAGATTAGCATAATAAATTAACAGTAATCCATATGACACAATGAGACAGAAAGAGAGACAGAGAGAG
>NC_065529.1:263426-263578 GCF_006386435.1 Epinephelus moara
GGAGCTGTGCTTCTGGCGAACCATAACCCAACCTCCCGGCTGAACAGGAGTTACCGGAGGACAGCTAGCAGAGGCTAAGGCTATGCTATGTGGCTCCGCACCGGCTACAGGGGGCTGGCTAACTACCACAGCTACTGAATGGTTTTCCATGG
>NC_065529.1:263688-292186 GCF_006386435.1 Epinephelus moara
TGAATGGTTTTCCATGGTGTGGAGCCGCGCTTCTAATTCACTAAGCCTCGCCTCCAACGCAGCAAATAAGCTACACTTATTACAATGACCACTGTTGCTAAAGGAGGCAGAAGCATAACTGAACATTTGGCACACCGAGCAAGAAAGAGCAGAGGGAGAAGCCATCGCTAACTGTAGAGCTAATGTAGCTACCAAGGTTAGTAACGTGCAAACAACAGCTAAGAGATTAGCGAGAAAGTCGTAGAAAGGAGGAGAGCTATAAGTGCTTAAACAGAACCAGTGTGGGTTCAGACTTGAAGTAGACGTTAAAGCAACTGAAGTGAGAAAGCAGAAAGCCGGCTAGTAGAATTCACCAGAGCAGTGCAGAGACGCTGTCACAGAAACACCGGAAATGACATAACTCGCTTACCGCAATACGTCAGCACGTCAGACAGTCGGCCAGAGCTAGGAGGAATTAGCACCGATCATCCAAGTCATACTTATATACTCATACGTATAACAAGATAACAAAATGCGATAAACCCAGTGGTGGAATGTAACTAAACACATTTATTCAGGCACTGCATGTACAAGTCTGTCTTTTCTTTCCATGCCACTTTTCACTTCTACGCCAATACATTTCAGACGGAAATATTGTACTTTTTACACCACTAAATTTATCCAAGTTACTTAACAAATTAAGATTTTTAAACACAAAACATATGAAAATGTACAAATACAGCTGGGACTATCAGTCAATTAATGAACTGACAGATTTCAGTTTTCATGCAGGAACATTTTATGGATCCAGCTTGACAAATGTGAAGACTTGCTTTTTCTTCTCATAATTTAAATGTTTAGGTTTGGACATTGAAACAATGTGAAGGTGTAAATTTGGCAGCCTTTTTTTGCTGCAACGTGGTTGTGTTGGTCACTCTGGCCTGAACAGCACGCCCAAGCTGATCCCACCAGTGTTGAGTGGAGTTGAGGTTGACTGCTGGCAGGCCATTCCA
Organism: Epinephelus moara; assembly: GCF_006386435.1. Classification (NCBI taxonomy): domain Eukaryota; kingdom Metazoa; phylum Chordata; class Actinopteri; order Perciformes; family Serranidae; genus Epinephelus; species Epinephelus moara. Next base: position 264,681 of record NC_065529.1, read on the forward strand.
TCCTTTCCACTCCCAAATTCTGGAGGTAGTCTTTGATAAACCCCGATCTGTGGTGGCGAGCGTTGTCATCTTGGAGGATAGAGTTCAGTCCCAGACTATTGAGATATGAAAGAAGAAACAGAAGTTTATCAAATCAAACACACAGACAACCTGACAACCCCGAGCGCCGCATCCAATACTGGGAAACATTGAAAGTATACAGAACAACACTCAGAACTATAAAGATGCAGCATGTGCAGCACCAACTAAATGAAATTGAAGAGTCCATTGACTCAAATAATTTCTGGAAAAAAATGGCAAACATTCAGCAAACCACACAAAGAAGAATTGGCTATTCAAAATGGTGAAATGTGGAAACAACACTTCGAAAACCTGTATAGTACTATTACACAGAATTCGGCCCAAAATGAGCTTCTCAACAAATTACAAACTCTAGAATCAGTCGTTAAAGACAACCAGAACCCTTTAGATGATCAAATTACTGAAAGGGAGCTACTAGCTAAAATCCAGGCCCTAGAATCAAGGAAGGCCAGTGGTCCCAATGGCATTTTTAATGAAATGATGAAATTTAACATTGACATATTGAAATTATTCAACCTTTTCCTCAGCATTGGGCATTTCCCTGACATCTGGAGCAGAGGAATTATAACGCCAATCTTTAAAAATGGAAATAAATTTGAACCAAACAATTACAGAGGCATATGTGTCAGCAGCAACCTGGGGAAGTTATTCTGCAGCATCCTAAACAACCGACTGCAAGACTTCCTCAGTGAACATAATGTCCTGAGCAAGTGTCAGATTGGATTTACACCACAACACCGAACTACAGACCATATCTATACCCTTCACACTCTCATTAACAAACGTGTTCATCAAAACAAGAACAAAATTTTCTCTTGTTTAGTAGATTTCAAAAAAGCATTTGACTCAATTTGGCATAGTGGTCTGTTCCTAAAATTAATTGAAAAAGGTATAGGGGGGAAAATCTATGACATAATTAAAACGATGTGCACAAATAATAAATGTGCTGTGAAAATCGACAACATGGAAACAGATTTCTTCCCCCCAAAGTAGAGGAGTGAAACAGGGCTGCAGTCTCAGCCCCACCCTGTTTAACATTTATTTTGATGAATTGGCAAAATCACTTGAACAATCTGATATCCTTGGCCTCACCCTCTCTGACACTCTGGCAATTAAATGCCTACTTTTTGCAGATGATCTAATATTGTTAGCTCCATCTAAGGAGGCATTACAACAGCAACTAGATCATCTGCAAAACTTCTGTCAGACCTGGGCCCTGACACTTAATCTAGAAAAGACTAGAATTATGGTCTTCCAGAAACGACCCAGGTGTCAGGGAGACCCCAATCTGGAAATCCATCGGTGAAAAAAAAAAAAAGAAAAAATAATGATTTTTTTTTTTTTCCTTTACCTCTGGAGGCACAGCCCGGAGTTTTTCGACTAACGGAAGTGGCAACTCCTCTCCTCCTATCTTCTCCTTACATAACTCCATCCATTTGATTGCATCTCCAGATAAATTAAAAAGAGGATTGTGGTTTATTGTATGTCTGGTTTTAATTTGTCCTTTTTCTGTTTGTTTATTTGTTTGCTTTTTAATAAATAAGTGGCCAGCCATTCCAATTAAATAGTTTGTTCTAAAATCAAATTGCATGAGATGGAGTCATGCTTGTCATGAGTTTAAAATGTCAGTTAGTGGTTCAGATACAACTTTCTCTGCAATCTTGGATACTGTGGGTAGATACTGATGGGTCTATGGTTCATCACATCAGGTGGTTCTCCTGTCTTAAAAACAGGAATGCCAGCTGCAGACTTTCATACATCTGGGACTGTATATTCAATTTAATCACAACAACATTAGGATTTAAGATGTAAAATACGTGCAATTTTAAATAACACAAGCCAACAACAAGTTGAATCATTCTGTTAATTTATAGGGCCAGCATGCCTGACAAGGTGTCAGAGGAGAAGGCAAATCTGGCAAAGAAGTTGGCTGAGCAAAGGGCAAAGGGTGTAGAGGGCATCCCTACAACTGCCAAGGTGAGGCATCCAAAAGCGTTCATCAACAATAAATATACAACTATGTGGTAGTGTTTTTTTTCTCTTTCTTACCTTTCAACTATTTCATTTTCAAATCTGCAGCTCAAAATTGATGAGTTTGAGTCTAATGTGAATGAGATCAAAGACCCTTTTCCTCCAGCAGACTTTCCTGGTAAATCCCAATCCCTTCATACTGTATTGTTAATCATACCATTTAAATTTATAGGTAAGAAGGCCTCTATTAATCCTCTGCTCTTTCTGTTGGCTAGGTGATGATGAGGAGGAGGACCCTGAAATCCCAGAAAGCCCTAGACCTCGTCCAATGGCAGATCTGCAGTTGAAGGAGGAAGCAGTGCCCATGCCAGAGGCCAGCTCATTTTTTATCTTTGGACCTCAGAACAAGTACGATACTGGCAATTGTTGGGGTTAATGGTAATGAAGATGTAGTAATAACAAAGTGGGGTGGGGATTACTGGTGGTATTAATAAAAGGAAGAATAACAGAAAATGATTATTTTGATAAATGTCAAATAATATTTAATATTGATATTAAGATTACATAATACAAGTATATTAGGTTATATTAGGTTAATTATCATCTTATTCAGCATGCAAGCACAAAGCACAGGTTTGTTATACTTACTAGTACTAAATTAATACAAGCACTTTGCTCATGTATCATTTGTCAATTTCAGTTGGCAGCCAAGTTTCAACAGGGTCTTATCTACCATGAACTTGTCAGAGGGCAGATGTCAGAAGATGCGAGTGTGACAGTCCTCTGGCTGCCTGAAGGTTCATGTCTTGTCGAGCCCTGAGTAGCTGCTTGAGTTTTTTGTCTCCCTCCAGGTCCTAGTGGTAGGGGATATTGTATTGGTGCAAGTGGGTGCACCTAACCAGTCCATCTAGAATGCAGTTAAGATCAGCAATCCCAATTTCCTTCCGTCACTCTCCATCACTGGTTTTTAATCAATTTATTTGTAGTCTGAGTGGGTGGAAGTTTGCTGCAAAGATCAGCCTCTCATTGGGCGGAACGAGCCACCCGCTGAAGTCCCGCCCTACCACCTCTGGTTGCAGTTTTCAACACGTCCTTTACTAACTTTTGCGGTGTTTGATCTTGCGGGGATGTAGCTATTTTTCTGCCATGGTTCGTGTCCTGCAGGTGATATTTTTGTGGGCGTGTTACACCAAAACCTGTTTCCCCCCGGCAATATTTTTGCAAGCGCACTGTTTCTGTGGCACCGCCAAGAATGATTGTGATTGGTTGAAAGAAATACAAGCAGCCGGGGTGTTTTTTCTCCAATCTTAAAGTGAGAGCCAGACCTTTCTTTTCTTGAGAAAGGTCTGGTGAGCGAGACTAATTTATTTGTTAAATGAAATCATAAAATATGATTTCAATAAAATGCAATAGCTGTCAGATCCATCAATATTTAGTAGTGGTAGTAATAAAAAAAATGTCACTGTTAAGGGTAAGGCAAGGTCATAAGTCAGTATCCTTGGGCTGAGTACCCTGAGGATAGAAGCTCAGCCTGAGACTTTCAGTGCTGCCTGGTGTAGTCAGTACCTTCTTCCTGATCTCAGCAGGGTTTATCTGGGTGCCTGGGGTCTTTATTGACTCTCCTGGACTTATTTTTGCAGCGTCTGGTATAAACATTCCTTTTGCAGGGTAGAGCAGCTGAATGAACCACTCTTTGCAGGACCTTGTGGTCCTGTTTGGTGCTTTTTCTATACTAGGCAGTGCCGTTTCCTGTCAGGACACTCTTTATGGTGCGGGAGTAGAAATTTCTCAGTATTTGAGGGAATACCTGCAATTTCATAAGGGGTCTCACTTAAAACACTCTCTGCCTTGCTTTCTCACCACTGAGTCAGTATGCAGCACCTAGGTCAGGCTCTCAGTGATGTGGACACCAAGGTTTTTGAAGCTGTCTGCCCACTCCACAGAGGACCTGTTAATATTAAGGGGAGCATCCTTCCTTGACTGCTTCTTCCTAAAGGCCACTTTCAGTAGGTTGTTGTCCTAACAGCTGGGTCAGATTCTGTACTTCTTTTGGGTAGGCCTTTTCAGTGTTATCTGTGATCTGGCCCACCACAGCTGTGTTGTCAGCAAACTTAATGATGGTGTTGGAGTCTTAAGTGGGTACACTGTGGTGTGTACAGGAAGTACAGCAGGGGACTCAAAATGCAGCCCTGTTAAGGGCTCCTGCGTGAAGGATAAGGGTGGACGAGGTGTGTCCTCCTACTCTCACCACCTGGGATCTGCCTGTTAGGAAGTCAAGGATCTACATGCACAATGAGTGAACTTTAGTCAGTGAACAGTAATTTCACATAGCTCCCCTCTTTCCAGGTGAAACAGGGTGATGTGAAGGATGTGTGCTATTGTGTCTCCTGTAGATCAGCGGGGACAGTAGGCAAACTGTAGTGGGTCCAGTGTGCTGGTAAGTGAGGAGCAAATGTATTTTTTTTTTTTAAAGATATTTTTTGGGCATTTTTGCCTTTAATGGACAGGATAGGTAAGTGTGAAAGGGGGAGAGAGAGAGGGAATGACATGCAGCAAAGGGCCACAGGCTGGAGTTGAACCCGGGCCACTGCGGCAACAGCCTTGTACATGGGGCGCCTGCTCTAACCACTAAGCCACCAGCGCCCTGCAAATGTAATCTTTAGCCTGTTGTTCAAAGTACTTCATCACTACAGAGGTGAGAGCCACTGGGTGCCCGTTATTCAGGCAGGTTGGTTTTGTTTTCTTGGGCACAGGAAGGATAGTGGACTTATGCAGCATGTGGGTATAACAGACTGAGCCAGCCACCAGTTGAATATTGTTGTTCACACGCTTGAAAGCCCTCCTGACGTCATGCTCAGGAATGGTGTCAGGTGTCAGAGGTGCGCCACTCGTCCATTAATATCTGTTTCAGCTGTTTTTGATTGCTGACTACCAGTGGCCTCAAAGTGAGCAGAGTAATTGACAACCTCAAATGCCAAGGATGCATCACTACTTGACAAGTAGGAGGTTGTGGGGTTGTAATCTGTCATATTCCTTAGACTTTGCCACATGCCTCAACGATTGCCTTCCTGGAATCGTAGTTTCACTTCTCCCTCTAATTATTTTACTGATCCTTTTACATTGTAGGCTGCTGCTTTATAAATGTCCATGGCATTTACCATGACATCTTCTTTTTTCAGTTGGTTTAATTGCACTGTCATTATTTTTTTACCATGCAACATAATGTATTGATGCACATGGTCCACTGATTGACCATTTCATACATTTTTTCCTTATTTGAATGGATACACATAGTTTCTGGAGTATTTGCAACATTTCAACAGTTTATTAGTTAATTAAACTGTTTTGCTTTGTCTATAGGTGTTAAACAGATTGCCTAACAATAAATGAACATATTTTACATATAATACATATCCATTTAATGATTTAGTTGAACTTGATTTCAACCTGTGCAGCATAGGTTGACTAAATAGATAATTGTTAAATTATTCTGACAATGTGGAGTGAAATGTCACACATACTCTAAACATAAGCTGTTGATAAATTACAAATACTCTATGAACTATCCATAGGTGGACTATCTAAATGAAGTGTTACTAGTATATGAACGAATGAATGAATGAATCATTTATATTTGTGTCTGGCTGTTTCAACACAGCCCATCCCTTATGGGGTTTTTCTGGTGCAATTATGCTGACACATAACAAAACAAAATAACAAATGTAAAGTTGACAATTCAACAAAAAACACCGGCAGAGCAAAAGATATAGCTAATACAAATGGAAATAAACAAGATAACAGATAAGTGTTCAGAATAAAGAGTGTGGAAGGACAAACAGGAGCGAGAGCAAGAACGAGAAATATATTTTGTTGCCATCAGCACCAAACACAAACAATTAAGGCCCCCGCACCTAACCCAGACAGAGCCATTTTCCTGCAGCACAGGGCAAGCAAATTATAACATATTTCATAGTGAGGACACTTCAAACATTTCAAACACACAACATTTAACATAACACTTTAGAAAACTGGGCACAGATTATGACAACCTGATCTCACAGAAATACGTGAAATGCCCACAACCTCTTAACACCGCATTCCATGGTGGCAGCATGTAATGAGTTAAAATTACGTGCCATTACCGTGGAAAAAATGCCAATGTAAAGTCAATTAGGATTCATTTTCACACGGACACACGGATTCCCTGATTCAACAACGTCACGCCAACCTCGTTTTCCTCAATGATATCTTTAACATTTCTGTATACACACAAAAACACGAACGTGTCCTTGATAACTCAACAATATGACAGGTTAATGTCAAGGCCATGAAATAAAATAAATCTATTTTGCCAGCTTTTGATAGCTTAAGGCTTTAAGAGCATTGTGCTGTGGCTGGATGGGGTGCGTTCGACTACTGTTTTGTAGCTACTGTCTGCCATCTGTGGGCTTCATTCCATTTCAAATTGCCGTCCGTCTGCCGTAACCGAATCCAAACGGCACTAATAAATAAATAAATAAGAAGAAAAAAATGAGGCTGAGTACAGAAGAACCAGAGAGGAAACACCATCACATGGAGCCATCCGCATCGGGAGGCGGCCGCCGCCCCCGGCAACCCGGCCACCCTCCACTCCACCAGGGGAGAATGGACCCCAAGCCAGCGCCAGCAGCCAGCGCCAACAGCCAGAACCAGCGGCCGCCCCCTGGTGCAGACGGCTCCCACTGAGGAAACACTGGAGTTAAGAACTAAACTATGATACATGACATAAAAGATTAAGATATAGGCCTAACATAAAATAAATTCATTATTAAATAAATTAAAACATAGAGCCTACAGTAGATCAAAGTAGAGCATGCTAAAAGTAAATACAATAATAGGCTAAATAGTATCTAAGCAATAATAAAGTGTCTAAACAATAATAAATTGTACCTAAGTTATCTATTAGGCTAACTTTCCACTCTGTAAATAGATTTTAAAATTTCAATATAATTTTAAAATAATTTTTGCTTATTTCATTATTATTAGGGCCCGAGTGACGATGAAGTCGTCTATGAGGACCCTATTGTAATTGCGCTGTTTATTAGGGCCCGAGCGACGACGAAGTTGTCTGTGAGGACCCTATTGTAATCGCGCTGTTTATTAGGGTCCGAGCGACAACGAAGTCGTCCGCGGAGGACCCTATTGAAATCGCGCTGTTTATTATTATTATTATTATTATTATTATTGTTCCGACATTTCGTGTCCCAGTTTCGCCCCTTTCCCAAATTTCAAAATGCTTCTAACTTTCCACATTCGTCCGGCTGGATCCGAAATTTGATATTTTTGGGCGGTTGCACATGGTCAACGTGAAATGCCGAAATAGCGCCCACTACAGATTTTCAAAAACCCCTCCCCATTGGGGTTAGTTTGTCATAGACAAACGAAAATTGGTACGCACATGTATCATACCGAGACGCACAAAAAAGTCTCTTGACGTCATGGTAAAATCCCAACAGGAAGTCGGCCATTTTGTTTTGAATTTTTTCATTACGACGATTTCCACAACTTAAATTTGAACTCCTCTTCCTAGGGATTTCATCCGGTCGACTTCAGATTGGCCACAGATCATCCTGAGAACATGCTGATCAAAAGTTATTAAAAGCTTTTCTCTATGTTGTGGTGGCAAAATTACAGTAAATGAACAGTTCAAAGAAAAAGTCTTCACACGTCGTCTGTCTTTCTTGGGTTTTATTAAGCATTTATGAATGGACTCACACACCCAGATACAACCACATGAACAGTCAGTCAGTGAGTGAGGGACGATGTCCTCCCACCCTTCTATCTTTATAGTTCACATAACCAGTGAGTGCCTCGAGATGTTCTCTCACCCTGCTATCTTTACAGTTCCCATAACACAAAAGTCAAAATATATGGCGCTTAGGTGGTTTGACATCCCTAAGACACAACATCTCTTGAGGCTAGCAAGGACACTTGTTGTGGGAACCTCCCTTTAACCCTATTCCCATCAGGCCTCTGTTGTATTTCTCACTGCTGTCACAGTAGGGGCAAACTCAGCAATATACATCATACAAAAATAAGGTTAAATACCATATTTTCCATCACACTCCACCCTTTTTAGCATTCTCATGCTAAACCATGAGCATGGAAAATTCTCCATTATCTAATAACCTTATGACCTACGAGTACCGCCCACACCAGCCAAACGCCAGTACCAACAGCCTCCAATAAGGGAGATGAAAGTTCAAGCAGAAGTCACAGGCCATAAGCACAGGCAAGCCAAACATCCCCCTCCCTATGTGGCGAAGGAGAAGGTAAAAGACTTGTCCGTCTGACTACACTATCTAATAAGGGAAAAAACCTCTATATGATGAGGGCAAAAATCCCTTATACTAAACTTTAAACTAAAGCAAGATAAGCATAAATGAAAGAAATGTCATCTTTAATGAGAATACACAATAGTAAAAATCAATAAAGGGAACACTGACTGTCATGCCAAACAAGTAAAAATGGAATAAAAAATGAAAATGAAAAATGAGTAAATATGGTGTTTAATTAAAAGTTAGTGTAAAGTAAAAATGAATGTGATTTGCAAAACATTTCTAAGCTAAACCAAGTAAATGTGAATCAACTTTAATGAGCAAAACATTGTCAACGAGACAAATGAATGTGAATCATCAAAGAAAAAACTCAAACGAGTGACTCCTGTGAATTGTAAGGAGGAGACCACAGATCCATCTGCACGTAGCGCCCTACAGCAGATGACACCATTGATGTAATCATGGATCTCACACAGGGAACGATACAACACATAACAATGCATAGCATCAGCAGAACCAGCACGACAAGGGCAAACAGATGCATTAGTGACGCTTTCCATCCGCTCAGAGAAAACCAGGACCACAGGTCCATACCTGCTCCGAGTTCAGTGTCACGGCTCTTCTCCAGATGTAACAGATCATTAAGATGAGCAACCACATGTGTCATGTTGTCAGTGATGTCAGGTATGTATGTACAGCACTCAGTACCCACAATGTGAACCCCCCCCCCTTGGCTGGCCAGGACTAAATCCATAGCCATCCTGTTCTGCAAAGCCACATTTCTGAGGCCCTGTACTGCTGGTGTGAGTGAGCTAAAACCTGTAGCCACGTTGCCTTTGAGATTTTCCAAGTCCACAGATACAGCATCAATCTTGTGTGCATTGTTAACTGTTCCCCACCATGGCAGGAAACCCCCAAAACCCTTCTCCACAGGGGGCACCCTTACCACAGCTCGTCTTGCTTTGTGCGGTGGGTAGTAGTGATCATAGTCTGTGTGAAAATGAGTCAAATCAGGAACAATAGTCACAGCAGGCAGTAACTTAGCCATGTACTACCCGCCACACCATCCAGGCTGCAGTGCCTGGTAAACATGTCTGCCACACACCCAGACGTGTTGTCTGAGTGATCCATACCCATCACTGGATGGCATATAGACAGCGGGATTGTCGATTCCTGGTCGGTTAAGACTAACAGTGTTCGTGAGATTTAAAGTTGCAACGTGTGGTGTTGCACCTTTGCAGTTGTCCATGTTGTAATCCCACATCACCCCACACGTAGCCACAACTGTCTCAGCACAGGCAGATGTGCCCAGAAAGTGATCCGCCGGCGCTGCACAGTCTCTAGAGAAGCAAACAACTCCTCGCTGGCTCGTGGGGTTAGTGCTCATGACAGGTTGGTATATCCCTTGCTGCGACATTTTTGTCACATTCCAGAACCTCACGGTTGTTCCCTCATAGTTTACCACACTGACATTAAGCTTCAGCAATGCATCAGTGATGTTGGACACAGTCCTGTTGGGTGAGTGAACCCCCTGGGTGAAAACAATCATCGCCCCCAGGGTCTCTGAAACATTCAGGGGATGAGGTTTCAGTGGCATAGAATTACCTAGTTCGTGTGGGAGTTCAGCGCAGACATAACAGCTCTTGTTTGTCAGCATTCTCGCAGTCGTCAGCATAGCTTTGTACCATACATTGTTCTCCAGCTTAGATGTCATGTTGCCAACTGGCACAGCAGATCTCGGCAGGCGGTGAGGTGAGTGATGTGCCAGAGTGTCGTTGACATCCAGCTCGGTGACGTCGTGACTGTAGATCTCGTCCAGCAGCAGTAGTATCAGCCCCACTCCGATGGAGATGACAAGCAGGAGGCCCACTGCCCCCCTTAGGCCGCACCCCAGGCGTCTAAAGGGATGCCATGGCCTCGGTGTCTCGATCAGCATCGTGATGTGCCTGGATCAGGAACCCGTCTGCAGTGACTGGCGTGTATCCACGTAGCTCTCTCTGCAACCTTCACTGCTGTCTCCGTCACCAAAAGCACCTGGAACGGTCCGTTCCACCTGTGAGCTTTCCAGTTCTTTCGTCTCAGATCTCTCACCACAACGTAGTCGCCTGGATTGAGATCATGCAGTTTTCCTACTGCAGGTTTGGGCAGGGCAGCTTTTACCTGTTGATGGATTTCAGACAAAACAGAGGACAAGGTTGCACAATATCTTAACATTTCATCCTCGCAGTGACCAGTGTCTGGCAACTGCCTTTTAGCAGGCCCAATCCCGGTATTGAGAGGTCTGCCAAATAAGATCTCAAATGGACTGAATTCATTTCTGCTCCTCCTCCTGGCCCTCATGTGCATCAACACAATAGGAAGAGCTTTTATCCATGAGATCTTAGTCTCCTCACACACTTTCACAAGTTTGTTTTTCAAAGTTGCATTTTCCCTCTCACATGCCCCCCCAGAGGCTGCGTGATATGCACAATGTTGTCTTAGATCACTACCCATGAACTCACCAACAGTTTTCAAGGCTGCGCTCACAAAAGGTGTACCATTATCTGAGCTGATTTTAGTTGGAATTCCCCACCTGGGAATTATCAGAGTCATCAAAGCTTTTGCCACTGCTGCAGCATCCTGTTTAGCTGTAGGAAAAGCTTCAACCCATTTTGAAAACATGCACACAATCACCAAAACAAACTTTTTCCCTTCGCTCGGTGTTAGTTCAATGAAATCCATCTGCAAGTGATCAAAAGGTCTCTCTGGAGGTGGATGTGCAGCCTGTGGTATCTTGATACCCCTCCCCACATTGTTTGTAGCACAGATCACACATCTTTTGCAAAACTCTGTGGCATAACTGGTAAAACCTCTTGTATACCAGTATCTCCGTATCTCCTCAACCATTCCCCCCTTTGACACGTGGTCCAAACCATGTGTTAATTTAGCATAGAAATGAAAAAGGTAGCGAGGGAGACAAGGCAGGCCATCAGGTCCTGTCCACACTTTGTCAATCACAGTACATCCTGCTTTCTTCCAAACGGCCTTCTCTGTCGGAGAGGCCCTTAACTGTAGGTCTGTTATCTCAGCCGTAGCCACGACTGTAGGGGTAGAAGCAGGGGTTAGTGTGGTGGCATGCAAGGCTGAAGACAATGGCAGCTTTGAGGCTGCTTTTGCAGCTGCATCAGCTCTGGCATTACCCAGATAGATGGGGTCAGTGTTGTTAGTGTGAGCATCACATTTACACACAGCAATTTGTTTAGGCAACAACACAGCATCCAAAAGAGCTGACACCAACACATGATGAGCAATAGATTTCCCCGTTGAAGTTAAGAAATCCCTGTTTTTCCAAATTTGTCCCAAATCATGAACAACACCCCAAGCATATCTGCTGTCTGTGTAAATGTTTATAGATTTGCCCTCTGCCAGTTTACATGCCTCTGTCAGAGCCACTAATTCAGCCGCTTGAGGTGAATGTGAGGGTGCAGTGTTATGACTGCAAATCCTGCAACATTTTTACCAGTGTTGGGGTCTCTCGAAGCTGATCCATCAACAAAGAATTCAAAATAAGCATTGTTAATCGGTGTGTCTCTCAAATCAGGTCTGGGAGAGCAAACAGAAGTTATCACAGCTACACAGTCATGCGGTTCTCCATCAACAGCCGTTGGGAGAAGAGTAGCAGAATTAATAACAGTACATCTCTTTATCTTAATGTTAGGCAATTCCAACAGAACAGCATTGTAACGCAACCACCTTGCAGCAGAAAGATGTGAAGTTTTCTGCTCGAGCAGGATAAGAGATACTGCATGTGGGACAAGCAAGGTCAAATCAGCATAGCCCACAATGCCACATGATGCCATCGCTGCTCTCTCAGCAGCAGCCACAACTCTGAGACAGTGAGGCAGACCTGCAGCAACACTATCAAGTTTAGATGAAAAATAAGCTACAGGTCGTTGTTTTCCCCTGTGTTCTTGTAACAGTACAGAAGTCATGTACCCACCCTTTTCGTCAACAGTCTGGGTAAATGGTCATGTACAGTCAGGCAGTCCAAGAGTAGGGGGTGTTTTCAAGGAAAGTTTCAAGTCAACAAAAGATTTCTCTGCGTCAGGAGTCCAAATGACATGATCAGATGCTTTCAGGCCTTTCCCATGAGCAATTGCTGCTAATGGTGCCTCAATCTCAGCATAATTAGGAACCCATTGCCTGCAGTAGCCCGTCATTCCTAAAAATGCCATAACGTGTTTCGTGGTTACAGGTTTCGGGATCTTTTGAATGGCTTCAATGCGTTTGGATGTGAGGGTCTTTCCCTAAGGAGAGATCACGTGACCCAAAAACGTGACCTCTTGTGAAACAAACTGTAGCTTTGACAGGCTGGCTTTATGGCCCTGTTCAGCCAAATGAGTCAACAAGGCAAGGGTGTCTGCAACACAGCCCTCTCTGGTGTCACTCGCAACCAATAGGTCATCAACATACTGCAACAAAGCACTGCCTTCAGGCATTACAAGAGTTTCCAAACTGTCCCTCAAAGCAGAATTGTAAATAGTGGGAGACTCCGAAAATCCCTGACAAACCCTGGAGAAAGTCCACATCTTACCTTCAAAACAAAAAGCAAACCAATATTGACTGTCTGGGTGTACTGGAACAAAAAAGCATTTGACAGATCAACAACTGAAAACCATTTGCTACCAGCTGGAACTTGAGACAGAATTGTATGTGGATTTGGAACTGTAGGAGCTCTGGCCTGCACAGCAGCATTTACAGCTTGCAGGTCCTGCACAAATCTCCACTCTGCAGGTTCGCCATCAGGTCGTATTTTACGCACAGGGAATATGGGCGTTCTCACAGGAGAATCTGGACATGGAACAATCACGGCCGCTTTCAACAGAGCATCAAACACTGGTTTAATGCCTTCAACTGCTTCCCATCTGAGAGGATACTGATTATGACAGGGTCTGTAGTCTGATTTAGGTGTTATTATCACAGGCTCACAGTTATTGATCAGACCAACATCATATTTACTTTTGGGCCAGAGATAAGCGGGAACCTGCTGTAGCTCTGGGATGTCTGCAACGGATTTAACCATGCACATGTCAGCCTCAACACCAGCTTTGTTTGCTAACACAACTGAACGGGAAGTCTCAATGTCACAATTTAGTTTCTTTCTGTACACCCCCATTTCCTCATTAAAATCAATATGAGGATCAGTTGTAGATTTCCAGCATGGAGAGGCGTTCAGCTCCCGCACCCACAGTGTGGTTAGGATTTACCAGTGAGATGTGTGGATCAGAGCTTTGTAACAAAATCAACTCATGCAATCGATCAGGAAGTTTCACCGAGACAGCACAATTAACGTCATTTCAATACAACCAATCTAGCTGTAACTTATCCATGTCTTGTCCTGTATTACACCAGATATTCTCATACCCATGGTCAGTGTGTGAAATGGCAAACATATCAGCTGTACAGTGCAGGCATGTGACGTCAGCATGTGTGTGTGTCTGTGGGAGCTGCTGTGAAACAGAAGGGGGGAGATTTATCTTCCACTCGCACACAAACTGTGTGCCCAAAGCAAAACTTTCCTTCATGTCATTCACTCTCCTCACCTGAACACCTTCAGGTGTACAAATCAAAACAATTCCCAACATACACATGATATCTCGTCCCATCAGATTGATAGGACATTTGTCAGAATACAAGAATGAGTGTTTGAAAGATTTCCCCGTGTCAGAATCAAAACATTTCAGCGGAGGAATATATTTTTCAATCATCGCAACTCCAGTAACCCCAATTGTTTTCTGATACCTCCCACTCAGTTTAGGTTTAGCCTTCTTACGAAAATCACAACTCCTTACAACTGATTCTGTGGCCCCGGAATCCACCAAGAAAGAGATCTCAACACAATTAACTGTCAATGTGTATCAAGGCATCTTTTTGTATGCCTCCGCTGAAAAATCAGGCATCACATTGCTATGCTCGCTGTCTTTCTGTTTAGATTCAAGGTGCAGAATCGCATCAGAAACAAGCTCATACTCTGCATCAGTCATGATGTGCATGTTGTATGTTTCTGTGTTTGTGTTAGTGTCAGTGTTGTCACGTGTCTGAAGCGTTGGTTGGATTTCCAGGTCAGTGTCGTCACCAGATTCGTCCGTCCTCGTACTCTCACCATATAGTCAATCTGACTCATCTGCCCCATCTTTTCCCTTGTTTTTCTTCCCTGTACGGCAGTTTCTCGCCCAATGTCCTCTTTTGCCACAGTTGAAACATTTATCATCGTCTTTTTTTCTTCCTCTGGAGTTTCCTTTCCGTCCTCCCTGTAAGTCCTGCAGTTGAGCCAGCTGCAGTTTAGCAGTGAGGCGGTCCCTTTTCTCCAGTTTCTTTGCTGCTTCCTCCTCTCTCTGACACTGGAGTTCATCCCTCTTATGCTGGAGCTCAGCCTCTGCGCCCACAGCGTGTCTCTCAATGTCCATGAGATCAGCTATTGGCCGTGTGAGGAAAACCCGGTGAACAATATCCACAATCTCTGGTTTTAGTCCATTGAGGAAAAGCAGACGCAGTTGAGTTGTGTGTCTTTCACCCTCTTTTCCCTCAACTTCTTCTTCTGTCAGTCCACCATACTGCATCGCTGCTTGTCTCAGGCGGTATAGATAAGCAGAGACATTCTCATCTGCCCCCTGCTTAACCGCCACCACTTTTCCCCAGTCCAAATGAACAGGGAATTTCGTTTTCAGTCTTGTCATCAGCCGAAGTACAATGGCTTTGTAATCAGCATTGGCAGTGTTCTCAAAGTCATGGTGGGCCAGTCTGACATTTCCAGTCCCTGCAAACAAATCAGCCACCTTGTGCCAGTCATTTGTCATGTATCGTGACAGCATACGTTTCAGTTCATTGATGGTTGGTCTGTACTGCTGAATCAACAACAGCAGTTGCTCTCCAAATTTCTCTCCTCCCTCTATGATGAGTGGCAGAGTCGCCATGGCCTCCATCATGTCACTCATGAGCCATGGTCTGTACACGAGTTGTGTTTCTCCATTCCCACCTACCACCTCCATCATAGGAGCAACCATCGCCTTCGATTCCTCTTCCTCCTCCTGCCCATCTCCTTCTTTGAAAACTTTTCCGCTGCGTAGGGCTGACGTGGAGGTAGGATCCATGTGAGGTGGCACATTGCGGCTTCCTTTCGGTGCTTTCTTTTTTGCTTTTCTCTCTTCCTTCGGCGCTGATCCAGAGGAGCCGACTGCTCCCCCCAGGTCAGGTAGGCCTAGTTCCTCCAGTTCGAGTAGGGCCACATACGGTGGGGGCCGTGTAGGTGGAGCCGAGTCGAGGTCTGAATCCAGCTTCGAACACTGCGCTGGGAAACCTTTGGAGCCCTGCCTATGCTTGGCTTCCCTCATCCAATTACCAAAAGCTGACCAATCTGCCTGGAACTTGACCTTACCCCCAAACTTCCCTTCTAATCCCCTTCTTTCTAAGTCTGTTAACCTCACCTCTAAAGCCTCGAGCTGTTTAACACTCAGGCTGCCTGTCCTTGGAAAACAGCACTTACTGACCCACAGATCTAACTGAGCCACGCTCTCCTTCCCATAATTAATCTCCATGAACCTCACGTTGGGAGCGCCATAATCAGGCTCAGTTCTCCCCTTTGAGGATTTGCTCTGTCCAGATCCCATTGTAATTAAACTCTCTGTTTTTTCTTTTAGCATTAGAAGTGAATCAAATTTGTGGAAGCAAAAATCAATCTCAAAAAATGCACAAACTTATCACTTTAAAGGAATTTTTTTTTCTTTCACCCTAAAATGCACACGACTTACAAAAAAGAAATGAAAAAGAAAAAAAAACACTTAACTCACTCTGTCTGTCCCACTTTGATGGCAAGTGTCTCTATTTCTCCTCTAACTCAGACAGCTTCTCACCACCTTTTCTTCCGCCTTTAACGGCTGAAATAATCAGGTGTTGTGTTAGGTTCCTAACCTACACTACTTTTAGGTCCCTGACCTAAAGCGAGCTCACCACTTTTCCTGCACACCGCTTCCCAGAAACGGTGCCTGGCACGTCTGCCAACCTATCTCAATAGGTGGAAAAGATTTTCCCCTGCGCAGTCCTAAAAGTCACCCGGAAAGACAGCAAGGTGTTGACAGCCACCAGGTTCGTTGGACCCCAACGGTGAAGGGAATCCCGGTTCTCAGACGTCAGGCCCTCCTCTCAACCTTCCTTTGTGGGGGAGTTTGAGGTGTAAGAGCCTCGGCTCTTGCTGTGCACAGTCTTCACACCTTCAGTCCAGAAATCCAGAATCCGCTCACAGATGAGGTCCCTTCGTGGTCGCCAACTTTGTGGTGGCAAAATTACAGTAAATGAACAGTTCAAAGAAAAAGTCTTCACATGTCGTCTGTCTTTCTTTGGTTTCATTAAGCATTCATGAATGGACTCACACACCCAGATACAACCGCATGAACAGTCAGTCAGTGAGTGAGGGACGATGTCCTCCCACCCTTCTATCTTGATAGTTCACATAACCAGTGAGTGCCTCGAGATGTTCTCTCACCCTGCTATCTTTACAGTTCCCATAACACAAAAGTCAAAATATATGGCGCTTAGGTGGTTTGACATCCCTAAGACACAACATCTCTTGAGGCTAGCAAGGACACTTGTTGTGGGAACCTCCCTTTAACCCTATTCCCATCAGGCCTCTGTTGTATTTCTCACTGCTGTCACAGTAGGGGCAAACTGAGCAATATACATCATACAAAAATAAGGTCAAATACCATATTTTCCATCACAATGTCAAGGGGTGTGGATTTTGGCGACGTTTCGTTTTCTTGCCATCGAATTTCGAACGGCTCTCCCGCCCACGTACTTGATCTCAGCAGCTTCAAACTTGCTGGACATGATGATGGCTCCGCTCCGAACGCCCCGATATGTTAAACTCCCACCTTACTCATAGCGCCCCCCGGTGGCAACAGGAAGTGACCAGTTTTTACTTTAACATGTACTAATGCCATAAACTTGACCGCATCAACTTCATTCCACTTCTAATGCATGCAGAACAAGTTGGTGAAGCTACCTTATGAATGCTATGAAGCTACGTCTAATGGTGTCCATGTGGCGGCGTGGCGACTATCGATCTCTCGCCAGCAAATATGTTTGGCATTTTGATGGCTTCAACGACCTCATCTCCTCATGAAAATTGACACACAGGTCAAGAATGGCGAGCTCTTGCATCTGATAGGGGCATCGCCCAATGGGGGGGACAAAATGCCTCTATAGTGCCCCCTTGAAATTCTAAAAAAAAACCCTCCCCATAGGGTTTTTTTGGAGTAGGAACATGAAAATTGGTACACGTGTATGTTGTCCAGACGCACATAAAAGCCTCTGGCACCAATGGTCTACTCCTGTGACAACCCCAAGTGGGGTGGGGTTGTTTGGATCTGTATGTGTGCGTATGGGGTGTCTTGCTCGCCCTCTCTCCTTTCTGTTTCAGAGCATGATTGATCATGGGCCTCCGGTGTGTGCCTTAGTGGGCGGGGCTGCGGCTATGAACACCTGTGGAATCCGCCCGGTCTCCCTCTTGGCTTCTCATTCCCGGCTTGACCCTGCAGCTCACCTATTGTCCCTTTTCATTTTAGCTTGCATCCAACACACACACACAGCCATGCATCCGCAGTCACTGCTGACATTCCACATTACAGATATAGATTGTTGTGTTTTGTTAGCCTTAGTTTCTGTTGACTACGTTTGTTAAATAAATATCATTTGCAGTTACATTCCCTCTTGCGTTTGTTTGTCAGAGAATTGAGCCAGCTCTGACACTCCAAACAGGAAGTCGGTCATTTTGATTAAAACTTGTCATTTTGGCGTGATTTCCACATGTTGTATTTTAACAAACTAGTCCTAGGGATTTCATCCAATCGACTTCAAATTTTTTAGAGATCATCCAGAGACCATGCTGAACAAAAGTTATATAAAAGTATATTTGATGCATCTCCATGCATAATGAAGCAGCTCTCTCTCCCACAGACTTCATCCAAACTGCTTCAAAATTTCTGTACATGATAAGAGCCCCACCCTCAATGCCTCCATGTGCTCGTAGGCAATCTTGCTCATGCTGCCCCCTTGTGGAAACAGGAAATGCCCTATTATGCATTGACATTGTCCGATTTGCTCGAAAGTTCACCTGTGTGATGAGGGTCCGCCCCTGGACACACCTGCACACATTTAGTTACACTCCCAGTGCCCCTGGTGGCCCGACAAAAACAAAACGTTGCGTTTTTTCGCTCCTGCCAGGTTTTTTCTCCATGTAATCGCACTGTTTATTATTATTAGGGCCCGAGTGACGACGAACTCGTCCGTGAGGACCCTATTGTAATCGCACTGTTTATTATTATTATTAGGGCTCGAGTGACGACGAAGTCGTCCGAGGACCCTATTGAAATTGTGCTGTTTATTATTATTAGGGCCCGAGTGACGACGAAGTCGTCCGAGGACCCTATTGAAATCGCGCTGTTTATTATTACGGCCCGAGCAGGTCACAGACCTGCGAGGTCCCTATTGTTTTTCGAATGATTATTATTTTTTTCTTTTTTTTCTTTGTCGAAAAGGATCGCATTTTTCACTGCTTGAACATATCCCAAAACCAAAACCAAACAATACTCAAGTTATTAAATAACAACTTCCTGCAAATTTTGTTCTAAACAGGAAGTGCTGCATATCTCCACATTGGTGTATCCGAATGACATGAAACTCGGGGTACCACTTCAGCATGAGCCCCTGAGGCTCTGTGCAAAATTTCCAGTGATGACCACAAGGTGGCGTTCTTTAAATTGAAGTATTTTATATCTCAACATCAGTTGGGCGGATTAACACGAAACTTTGTATAATTATTGTCAATGCCCTCCTGAGGATATCTGACGAAGGACTTACCAATCCGCCACTAGGTGGCGCTCTGGTGTCTGTCTAATTTAATATTTGGCACTGTGCCAACACCATAACACTCATGCAAATAAAATTGATAGGGGTGGTATAGACTGGTCCCTGTAACTCACACACCAAAAATGATAAGCAGGTGGCGCTATTTTCAATGCAAAAGCGTTTTTGGCTAATGACTCCCACATAATATGGGGCACATTGTTAAACCTTCTATTTTCATGTTCTCTGAATTCAGCTGAATTGTGTGGTGTAAGCCACGCCCACTTCCGCGGTAACTTTCCATTCGCTAAATCGCAACAAATGAAAAACATACTTTTTCGAACTCCTCCTAGGCAATTTGACCGATTTGCACCAAACTTTGCATGTAGCATCTGTCAACCCTCCTGACAAAAAGTTATTAAAAGAATTTTGATCGTCCCAAAAACCCCCAAAATATAAAACAACAAATTCCTGCACATTGTTTTCAAAACAGACAGTCGTTCATATCTTGACCCGACATGCGTGAACTGCAAGGGTACGTTCATTGCTGCTTGCAGCTTTAATTAGGGCCCGAGCAACGAAAGTCGTCTGAGAGGACCCTATTGTAATTGCGCTGTTTATTATTATTATTATTATTATCATTTATTATTATTATTCTTACGAGAATATAATCCCAAATTTGGCCCCTTTCCCACATTAAAAAATGCACCAATTTTAGCACACGCGTTTGGTCTGGCGAAAAATTTGATATTTCGGCAGTGTTGCATGTGGACGGGGCCAAATGGCAAGATAGCGCTCCCTAGAAAATTTTGTGCCTCGAGCCCCGCCTGTGAGTTTCACCTACATGCATGAAAATTGGTGGGCTGATAGAACATGCCAAGATGCACAAAAAATCCTCTTGGACCCATGCCATAAACCCAACAGGAAGTCGGCCATTTTGATTTCAATTTTTGACATGTTTGAACGAACTCCTCCTAGGGATTTCGTCCGATCGACTTCAAATTTTCTACAGATCATCCTGAGAACATGCTGATCAAAAGTTATTAAAAGCTTTTCTCTATATGAAGTAGCGTGGCCGCTAGGGCGTGACAAACTTTGGCGACTTTTCGTTTTCTTGCCATCGAATTTGGAATGACCCTCACGCCCACATACTTGATCTCAGCAGCTTCAAACTTGCTAGACATGATAATGGCTCCGCCTTGAACGGCCAGATATATTAAGATCCCACCTTACTCAAAGCGCCCCCTAGTGGTAATAGGAAGTGACCAGTTTTTACTTTAACATGTACTGATGATACAAACTTGACCGCATCAACTTCATTCCACTTCTAATGCATGCAGAAGAAGTTGGTGCAGCTACCTTATGGACACTGTGAAGCTACGTCTAATGGTGTCCCTGTGGCGGCATGGTGACTATCGATCCCTCGCCAGCAAATATGTTTGACTTTTTGATGGCTTCAGCGATCTCATATTCCCATGAAAATTGATACACAGGTCAAGAATGGCAAGCTCTTGCATCTGATAGGGGCGCCTCCCATGGTGGGGACAAAATGCCTCTATAGCGCCCCCTTGAAATATCCAAAAAACTCTTCCCTTAGGGTCTTTTTTGGAGTAGGAAGATGAAAATTGGTACATATGTGTATGTCACCCAGACGCACAAAAAAGTCTCTGCCACCAATAGTCTACTCCAAACAGGAAGTCGGCCATTTTGATTTAAACTTTTCATTTTGGTGGCGATTTTGTGATTGATTTAAACTTTTCATTTTGGTGGCGATTTTGTGATTTCGACACCTTGCATTTTGACGCACTCCTCCTACAGATTTTGTCCAATCAACTTCAGATTTGGTACAGATCACCCTTAGACCATGCTGATCAAAAGTTATTAAAAGCTTTTATCTATGTCAAGGGGCGTGGCCGCTATGGCGCCACCCTCGCTATCAAATATGTTTGGCTTTTTGATGGCTTCAGCGACGTCATATCCTTATGAAAATTGATACACAGGTCAAGAATAGCGAGCTCTTGATTACGATACCTTTAAATGTCAGTGACTGCTGTTTTTAGATCGGTGGGACAGAGCTGCCAGCTGAAATGGAGGTGATACAGCCCCCTCTCTCCCTCAAAACTAATCCATTACAACATCAAATGACTCCAAAATGCTCTAGTGGAAAACACACGGCTTGTGCATTCCCCACGCTATGAAATAATAATGTATAATTAAGTAACATTACGACACATGAAGCAAATACTCGGAACTACTTTCTTCAGTAAACCACTGGGCGGAGTGACACAGTTCGTACCTGAGACAGTGCCGTAGTTATTGCTTGCAGCCTTGCATTTGCGGTATCGTCAGCTGGACGCAGCAGAAAGTTTGAGAAAAGTTTACAGAGTGCTGTTGTTAATCATGGTTTACACATGTATTGTAAAAGGTTGCGGTAACAAGCCAAAGACGTGGAGCAGAGTGACGTATATGGACAGGATGAAACAATTGCTATTTGTACTGGACATCGATCCCAACCCGCCTGTGGAAACGGTCCGAAAAATGTTTGTTTACGAGGACTACAGTGAAAGGATGGAGCGCAGAAGCTCAGCAATGGTTCAAACGCTTTTCTTGAAAGATACTGTCTCATCATCTGTTGGTATCACAAAACGAGCAGACGTGGTAAGTGATCGTTGTGTAATTGTGCGCAGCATCTTTCTGCTGTAACGTTAACGTTACCGGGCCCTATTAGCAGCCAGCCTCTTAAAAAAACATTTAATAAATAAACGCCGGCCTCTTTTATAAACTGGTGGTGTTTATGTGACGTTTTTGACATTTATAGAGCGCTAGACCCGGATTACACACATCCACAGACACAGAGGCACATCCACACATGTCAACCCTCATCCAGGCACATGCACAGTTGCGCACTCTCAGCTGATTGTAAACAGATAAGATGGCGACAAGACGCAACTTCAGTGTTAATTTAAAGCTAGAAGTTTTGAAATATTCCCAACAAATGTCGGGGGAATACGCAGCGAGGCATACGACGCCTGGTTGGCAGAGGACTGCAACAAGACCTTCACAAAAGGAGGGAACATGAGAGCAGCTGACAAACGCAAGATAACGGCTTACCGGCAACACACAAGCCCGTCTCCAGGTCCAGTAATTTCCTTTTTTGTTCGTGTCATGACTGCCCAGTACCTGGACAACCGAGCAGTGGCGGCACAAAGGTTTGTGGCGTGTCAGAGGAGGAACGAGCTATTCACATTTCTGTCTTTGTGTCAGTAACGGCCCACAAACCTCACCGCACTTTAGGGACTGTTCGTTACTTGTCAGGGGAGGAGGGTGGCTGGTTGATTTTTATTTTATTTTGATCCCTACCATATGAACCCGAACGACGAATAGTGCATCCAAATTCACACCTGTTCTTCTCTATTGATTTTCTCCGCGACCGTCAGTGATAGCGAGAAGCATATCATGCGAAACAGCGGAATTGTAGCTTGCAGCGAAAAAAATGATAAAGTTACACTAAAATGATGTATAACAGAGCTTTCATACAGCTCTGCACACACATTACTCTTGGATGGATTACTCGCGAATGCAGGCTCGCACAGAAATGCCACGCATATCACATGAAAGCAGAGCTTTCCAGTGATACCACACACATCATTGTACTGTCATCCTATCACGTTATAAATACAGATTAATTGTCTACAAAATAAAAACCTGACAAATTTTTTTACGATCCATTATACAGATCTTGTTATCAGTCACTTCATATAGTGAGGAATATCGTATCTTACCACGTCTTAGGCTTGCTTGTGTTTCTCCCTGTCTATTCACATTTGTAGTTTGGCTTTCAAGATGCAAATATCTCTATATTGTCCAGTTGACACTCCATCAAACTTTGTATGACAAGACCAACCACCAATTATGCATGCAGGACAGGGCCGTAGTCACCATATCAATGAGGGGTACACGTGCCCCCCCCTCAATGCCCGAATTTTTTCACACAAACAAAGTGGCGATTATTATCTTGGAGGACATCATTGCACTTGGTTGACTATTCTTTTATGATCTTAGATGTAAATATTGCATGTTTCTTTCAGATAAAACACACTTTTGACTTGTGAATGAGTCAATGGAATTTCTTGCAATAATGAAAAAATACTGGCAATCATGTCCACCTGGCACAAACCACATGTTTTGGACAGCTGTGAAGTGACACAATGTCCCGCCATCATGGTTCTCATAATGCCAGATTCCAGAGAGTCTCCCCTCTTCAGAAATGGCAGAATATGTCATTTTCCAACTTGCTATGCTAAGATACATGTAAAAATGTGAGAATCTAGTAACACAAATTTGTTTTTTTCATTGATATAAAAATTTATATAAAATACAGGCACATAGAAGGACACGAAATGATGGCAAATCTGGATAGCCCACATTGTCCTGAAAAAAACAAGATATTGCATGTGTATGTAGCCTTTAGAATGACTGTGATATGAGCTTAAAAGCAAAGGCAGTAAAAATATCCCAAAAACGCCTAGGGCCCATAGGGTTAATTACTTATTGATGCTGTTTTTGAAGTATGAATAAGTCAATAAGTAATTTATTCCATTGAAATATCATTGCTGTATTATAGAAAAGTGATTTATCTTTTTATAAATGTCAAAAGGCACATCTTCCTCATTCTTGCCGTGGTTTCGTGATACTACTCAGAACCGTGATACTTTCACTGGTATCGTACTGTGGGGGGTGGGGAGAGGTGGGGGGTTGGGGAGTTGGGGGGGGCGCCGAGGGATGGTTTGCCCAGGGTGTAAAAGTAGCCAGGACCGCCTCTGACACTGATATTTTTACCGTAAACATCTTTTTACCTATGGAAGGGCATTTTCACCAGTAATGGAAAAAAATTGCCATTCCTAATCAAAAATGTGAGATAAAAAGTCATACTTATGAATGTAGCCTAGTTTTAAAATTAATTTGTGGCATGTTGTCTTGTAAAGTGTGTGGCATCACGGTGGCTGCAGATGGCACAGAGGATGAGATGATTCACTGATTCAAGGCAGGACAACTAGTACACTGTGGTGTAGTAAATTGTAAATAGTGGTGATTTACAAAGACACCAAAAACTATTTTTACTGTTAAAGTTTTACTGTAAATAATACAGTACTTTATTTGTAATACTAGAAAAAACTTTTTTTTACTGTAAAGACAAGTTTACATAAATATTTCAGCTGTTTCAATTAAAAAAAAAAACAGTATTTGTATTTTCAAATTTGGCTGTGATTTTTTCTTTTTTCTTTTATTAAAAGCCTCCTTCAAACAGTAGCCTGCCACTATTGTAGCCTGGTCCCAAATTATTTTTTTGTTAATAGTGGCCCCGGCTACTATTTGAGAAAATACTGTATGTATGTAACATACAGTCACTGGCCACTTTGTGTACACCTGTCTAATCTAATGCAATCCAGTAGAACGACTATACCATGATTTTTTCCCCGAAGCTTATAAATTTTCGTTTATTGTTGATATCGTCTAGAAAGTGGTGATTCTACTTTGTTTATTATTGAGGTCATAGTGAATGGTGGTGGTGTACTGGGGTGGCCTCCTAATTTTGTCTAATTGAGGGGGACAAATATTAGGAACACTTGTAAATATATAGCACTCCAGTACACCAACACCACCCACTATGACTTCAATAATAAAATAGAATAATCACCTTTCTGACAACAGCTGAAAATGTAAAAGCTTTGTAAACGTACAATGTGTGGCAGAGCTGTTGTATTGGATTGTATTAGATTGCACAGGTGTACCTAATAAAGTGGCCAGTAAGCCCCACATTTACACCACCAATCCATGCCTGCTCTGGGTCTCCCCGCAGCCCCTGGTTGCTCGGCAGCCTCAGCCCCTGAGACCATGCTGATTAAAAGTTATTAAAACCTTTTCTCTATGTCAAGGGGTGTGGCGGCTATGACGCCGCCCTCGCCACCAAATCAGTTGGCTTTTTGATGGCTTCAGCAACCTCATATCACGAAATTGACACACAGGTCAAGAATGGCGAGCTCTTACATCTGACAGGGCCATCGCCCATGGGGGGGACAAAATGCCTCTCTGGTCCCCCTTGAAATTTTAAAAAACCCCTCCCCATAGGGATTTTCTTGGAGTACGAAGATGAAACGTCACACCACGTCAGGGTTAACTTACTCTGAGTTTTCACATAACCACTTCAGTGATGCGTGCTGCTGGCCGCCCGCGGTGGCGCGGGAGAGCGAGGGCCCGATCACAGCTGCTAGCAGCTTTAATTATCATTAGGGGGCCAAGCCCGAGGGGCCGAGGGAACGCGTATGCAAGCAGATGCTTTTCCTAGGACCAGCGGTGCTAGGAACCCTATTGTTTTTGTGAAGATTTTTATTTTTATTCTTGCGTAGGTAAAAGTGGTGCTGGAGGCTAAACCGTGCAAGGGAGGGTGGTGCAATTTGGAGGGGTGGCCCAGACCCCTGCATGTACCTCAGAAGCAAAAATCTATGTACATCTGCCTGCAGAGGACGCTATAACCTAGGCCAATGCGTTTTTGCCTATAGCTCCCACACCGTATGTCGCACATTCAAAAATCTTGTATCCCCACCTTCCCTGAATAGAGCTGAATCACTTTGCCATAGGCCACGCCCACTTGCGCCTAAGAAGTTTTTTTCGCAAAATCGCGAAAAACTGGAAAACCTACTTTTTCGAACCTCTACTTGGGATTTTGTCCAATCAGCGTGAAACTTGACATATACACTCTTCTACTGGACCTGATCTAAAGTTATCAAAAGAATTTTATTCGGTCAAAAAATGCGCAAATCATTAACAAACAAACTTCTATAGCTAGCTATAAAAATGCAAACTGTTGGATATCTCGGTCAAACTAAATGCTATTAACACCAACTTTGACATCATTGGTTGGCATAAGACTGTGAGGGTATGAGCCAAATTTGGCGAATTTTGGCAACTAGGGGGCGCTACAAATATGGTAAGTTTATATCTCATGAACGGCTGCACCGATTTCTACGAAATTCGGTTCGTATGATGTAGGGCCAATTCTGAGTTCATATCTTGAAGGTGGTCATGACTGCTCAATGTGGGCGTGGCTTATTACAAGATAAAAAACAGACATTAATTTCAGCCAAACTATTATGCTGAGGGCTTTGAAATTTTAAGGGTACATATAGAATAGGACACAGACCTTCCGTACCAAAAATTGCACATGTACTCCACTAGGTGGCGCTATAACGGATGCAAACGCGTTTTTGCCTGCAACTTACACATTTTAAATGACACTTTCACAAACATTATATCCATGTGTTCCCTGGATAGAGCCGGGTTTTCTGACACAGGCCCCGCCCACTTCTGCTGTACATTCTCTTTGCTAATTGGCCACATGTCCATAACCTACTTTTTCGAATTCCTCCTACATTTTAAGTGCCACCTGCCTGAAACTTTGCACA
Source organism: Epinephelus moara (assembly GCF_006386435.1). Lineage (NCBI taxonomy): Eukaryota > Metazoa > Chordata > Actinopteri > Perciformes > Serranidae > Epinephelus > Epinephelus moara. The sequence continues at coordinate 291,391 of NC_065529.1, forward strand.
AAGAATCTCCAGATGTGTCTGATGAAAGCTTATCAAAAGAATTTTGGCACTCCAAAAAATGCGCTTGTTACAACCAAACAATCTTTTTGCTAGCTAAAAAACACACAGTTTCATATTTTGCTCAGAGTAGATGCTTTCAACATCAAACTTAAGTCACTCGTTCCCGAGGTCATCCAGAGGCTTTGTGCCAAATTTGTCGCAAATCGGTCTATAGGTGGCGCTATAACGGATGCAAAGGCAGTTTTGCCTGTAACTTCCACATTTTAAATGACACATTCATAAACATGCGCTCGCCCAGAGCCCGTCGTCCTTCGGTGACAACTTCCATGGGGACGCGGGGACCGAGTTGCACGGGGGAGCTTGGCCCCCGTTCATAACTGCTTGCAGTTCTAGTTAGGGCCCGAGCACCTACCGGTGTGAGGACCCTATTGAAATGCAAGGATTTTTTATTATTAGGGCCCGAGCATCTGGCGGTGAGAGGACCCTATTGAAATGCAAGGATTTTTTATTATTACTATTCTTCTTCCTCCAAATAAATTGCCTTTTTGGGAGGCTTAACATACCCGAAAACTCATGAAACTTTGCACACATCTCAGAACTGGTGAAAAATTTTATATTTTAAGGGTCTCGTGTGCGGGTTCCAAAAAATGGCTCAACAGCGCCCCCTAGAATATTTCAATTAAGCAGCCCCCAAAGCTGCTTTGACCTGCATGTATGAAACTTGGTAGGCACCTGTAACACTCAATCACGTTCAAAAAAGCCTCTTGGAGCCATGCTCCAAACCCAACAGGAAGTC
>NC_065529.1:292266-309851 GCF_006386435.1 Epinephelus moara
TATTTGATGTACACAAACATGACGTATCATTAGTGTCTACGCGCGCTGCAGAGGGTTTACTTTTGATGTCTCGCCATGAAATAGGAAATTGCCATAAATTTGGAGTAAATGGTCTGTTGTCCACCAAACTTGACATGATTCATATTTGTCCCACCCTGAACACATTTATATGACAATATTCCGTGATAGTCATAGTGCCACCTAGTGGTGAAAGGAAGTACTTCTTACCAGACACTTATCTTTGGATTAACCTGATATTTCAGTGCTGTGGTGTGTATTTGATGTACACAAACATGACATATCATTAGTGTCAATACATGCTGCAGAGGGTTTAATTTTGAGGTCTCTGCTATATTGTTGCCGTAAATGTTCTGATCTCCATCAAACTTCAAATGATTCATATTAGTTCTGCCCTGAAAACATTTATATGACCATATTTTCTGATACTCATAGTGTTAGCTAGTGGTGACAGGAAGTAGGTCTCAAACACTTATCTTTTGATTTATCTGAAAGTGAAATGCTGTGGTGTATATTTGATGTACAAAAACATGATGTATAATTACTGCGCTCTCCAACTCCCTCTAGTGGAAACAGGAAGTGATACAAAATGTGAAATATGTCATTCCAGCACTGTATCAAAGATATGCAAAGTCACTCCAGCATGCGATGTCTAACTTTGACAGAAATGAACTGACACGTCAGAAGATGTCCTGCCAGCCCCCCCGAGTTGCGTGAAGGTGCGAGGGCCCGTTCATCGCTTTAATTATTATTATTATTTTTATTTTATTTTTTTGTCCAAAAGGATCGCATTTTTCACTGCCTGAACATACCCCAAAACTCATGAAACTTGGAATATAAGTCACACCTGGTGAAATATTTTATTATCTATTGTCGTCCTGAATTTCCACCACTAGGTGGCGCTATAATCAAGGAGTTTATACTGAAGTGCATTTTGGCTCATAACTCCCATATACTTTGTGGCACATTCAAAAACCTTATATCCACGCCTTCACTGAATTGTGCTGAATCTGCTGATATAGGCCACGCTCATTTCCGCCTACCTTTTTTTTCGCAAATTCGCAAAATGTCACAAACCTACTTTTTAAACTCCTCCTAGGCAATTTCACCAATTTGCACAAAACTTTGCACACAGCATCTGTGGACTCTTTTGTAACAAAGTTATTAAAAGAATTTTGATATTCCAAAGAATACTGAAGTTATTGAATAGCAGCTTCCTGCAGATTTGGTACAAAACAGGAAGTGCAGCATATCTCCATATTGGTGTATACGAATGACATGAAACTCAGGTAACGACTTCCGGATGAGCCCCTGAGGCTCTGTGTAAAATTTCAGGTGATGACCACAAGGTGGCGCTTTTTAAATTGAAGTATTTTATATCTCAATATCGGTTGGGCGGATTAACATGAAACTTGGTATAATTATTGTCAATGCCCTCCTGAGGATATCTGACGAAGGACTTACCAATCTGCCACGAGGTGGCACTCTGGTGGCCGTCTATTTTAATATTTGGCACTGTGCCAACAGCATAACATTCATGGAAATAAAATTGATAGGGGTGGTATAGACTGGCCCCTGTAACTCACACATCAAAAATGACTAGCAGGTGGCGCTATTTTCAATGCAAAAGCGTTTTTGGCTAATAACTCCCACATAATATGTTACACATTGTTAAACCTTCTATTTACATGTTCTCTGAATTCAGCTGAATTGTGTGGTGTAAGCCACGCCCACTTTCGCGGTAACTTTCCATTCGCTAAATCGCGACAAAAGAAAAACGTACTTTTTCGAACTTATCCCAGGAGATTTGACCGATTTGCACCAAACTTTGCATGTAGCATCTGTCAACGCTCCTGACAAAAAGTTATTAAAATAATTTTGATTGTCCCAAAAACGGCCAAAACATAAAACCAAACAAATTCCTGCACATGTTTTCAAAACAGACAGTCTTTCAGATCTTGACCAAATACACTCCGATTACCACAACACTTTTGCTAATTGTGTTCCATGGACCGATGAGGGTTTGTGCAAAATTGGGTGCAAATCGGCCAATAGGTGGCGCTCTGGTGCCAGTCTAATTAGTGTGAATGGAAGGAAATTGGAAAATCTTCAAATCCTCTTCAAAACTCATCGACTTTAAACCTCTTCTTGTCCCTCATACTTTGAGCTAGAGACACCATGTCGACTTTTAAAGAGTCAGAAGACCTTGAACTATTGGGCATGTATTCAGCTTCTGCTTTTTGGAAAAATACATACGTGGGTTGGGTGCCTACCTGTATACTGGAAATGTAAGTAAGAGATGCTGCTTGCAGCTTTAATTAAGGCCCGAGCGACGACGAAGTCGTCCGTAGGACCCTATTGTAATCGCGCTGTTCATTATTATTAATATTGTTCCAAAATTTCGTGTCCCAATTTCGCCCCTTTCCCAAATTTAAAAATGCTTCTAACTTTCCACATTCTTCTGGCCGGATCCGAAATTCGACATTTTTGGGCGGTTGCCCATAGTCGACGTGAAATGACGAAATAGCGCCCCCTACAAATTTTTAAAATACCCTCCCCATTGGGGTTAGTTTGTCGTAGGCAAACGAAATTTGGTACACACATGTATCATACCGAGACGCACAAAAAAGTCTCTTAATGTCATGGTGAAATCCCAACAGGAAGTCGGCCATTTTGTTTTAAATTTTTTCGTTACGGTGATTTCCACAACTTACATTTGAACAAACTTGTCCTAGGGATTTCGTCCTATCGACTTTAAAGTTGGTACAGATCATCCTGAGCACATGCTGATCAAAAGTTATTAAAAGCTTTTCTCTATGTCAAGGGGCGTGGACGCTAGGACGTGACAAATTTTGGCCACTTTTCGTTTTCTCACCATCGAATTTTGAACGCCTCTCCCGCCCACATACTTGATCTCAGCAGCTTCAAACTTGCTGGACATGATGATAGCTCCACCCTGAACACCCCGATATGTTAATATCCCACCTTACGCATAGCGCCCCCCAGTGGTAACAGGATGTGACCAGTTTTTACTTTAACATGTACTGATGCCACAAACTTGACCGCATCAACTTCATTCCACTTCTGATGCATGCAGAACAAGTTGGTGAAGCTACCTTATGAAGGCTGTGAAGCTACGTCTAATGGTGTCCATGTGGTGGCGTAGCGACTATTGATCCCTCGCCACTAAATACGTTTAGCAATTTGATGGTTTCAACGAAGTCATCTCCTGATGAAAATTGATACAGAGGTCAAGAATAGCGAGCTCTTACATCTGATGGGGGTGTCGCCCATGGGGGGGACAAAATGCCTCAATAGCGCCCCCTTCAAATTATCAAAAAACCCTCCCCATAGGGTTTTTTTTTTGGAGTAGGAACATGAAATGTTTTGATTTTGACTTGTCATTTCGGCATGATTTCCACGTTGTATTTTAACGAACTAGTCCTAGGGATTTCATCCAGTCGACTTCAGATTTTTTACAGATCATCCAGACACCATGCTGATGTGCTCTGCATGTCTGTAGGTCAAAGGGTGTGGCTGCTATGGTGCTGCCGTTTTTGATCCATCGCCATGCATATTCAAGCAGCTCTCTCTCCCACATAATTTTTCCAAACTGCTTCAAAATTTCTGTGCATGATAAGAGCCCCACCCTCAACGCCTCCATATGCTGGAAGGCAATCTTGCTCATGGCGCCCCCTTGTGGAAACAGGAAATGCCCAATTGTACATTGACATTGTCAGGTTTGCTCGAAACTTCACATGCATGATGAGGATCCACCCCTGAACGCACCTGCCCACATCTGGTTACGCTCGTAGCGCCACCTGGTGGATGAACGAAACATTGCGTTTTTTCACTCCTGCCAGGTTTTTTTCGAGCGAGGGCCCGATCACAGCTGCTTGCAGCTTTAATTATTATTATTATTTTTTACCCGATTTTGTGTCCCAATTTCGCCCCTTTCCCAAATTTCCAAATGCTTCTAACTTTCCACATTTGTCCGGCCACATCTGAAATTCGATATTTTTGGTCGGTTGCACATGGTCGACCAACCACTTCACCTTTGCGCACCCAGACAACTGCAGCCTAATTATGCATACATGACAGGGCCATTGTCACCATATACATTGAGGACATGTGCCCCCCCCCATGCCCAAAATGCCCCCCCCCCCAATATATAACTGAAACTGAAAAACAACAACAAACTTTGTTTACTGCAAACAAAGTGGCAAATATTATCTTGGAGGACATCATTGCACTTGGTTGACTATTTTTCTCTCATCTTAAATGTAAATATTGCATGTTTCTTTCAGATAAAACACATTTTTGACTCGTGAATGAGTCAATGGAATTTCTTGCAATAATGAAAATTACTGGCAATCATTTTCTGCCTGGCACAAACCACATATTTTGGACAGCTGTGAAGTGACAGAATGTCCCAGCATCATGGTTCTTATATTGCCAGATTCCAGAGAGTCTCCCCTCTTCATATATGGCAGAATATGTTATTTTCCAACTTGCTATGGTGAGATATATGTAAAAATGTAAGAATTTAGTCACATATATATATTTTTTTCATTGATATAAAAATTAATATAAAATACAGGCACATAGTAGTACATAAAATGATGGCAAATCTGGTTAGCCCAGATTGTCCTGAAAAAAACAAGATATAGCATGTGTATGTAGCCTTTATAATGACTGTGATATGAGCTTAAAAGTAAAGGCAGTAAAAATACCCCAAAAACGCCTAGGGCCCATATTAACAGGCCGGGCATGTGCCGTGGGTGCTCATCAGAAAGTGAGACCTTCGTGTTTGGGACGGGAGCGGGAGATGGGAGGTCCAACGCTTCCAGCGAGAGGAGAGGGAGACATAAAACAAAATAAGATAAAATAGGAAAAACCTGGATGCTTGCAGCTTTAATTAGGGCCCGAGCGACGACGAAGTCGTCCGTAGGACCCTATTGTAATCGCGCTGTTTATTATTATTAATATTGTTCCAACATTTCGTGTCCCAATTTCGCCCCTTTCCCAAATTTAAAAATGCTTCTAACTTTCCACATTCTTCTGGCCGGATCCGAAATTTGACATTTTTGGGCGGTTGCCCATAGTCGACGTGAAATGACGAAATAGCGCCCCCTACAAATTTTCAAAATACCCTCCCCATTGGGGTTAGTTTGTCGTAGGCAAACGAAATTTGGTACACACATGTATCATACCGAGACGCACAAAAAAGTCTCTTAATGTCATGGTGAAATCCCAACAGGAAGTCGGCCATTTTGTTTTAAATTTTTTCGTTACGGTGATTTCCACAACTTACATTTGAACAAACTTGTCCTAGGGATTTCGTCCTATCGACTTTAAAGTTGGTACAGATCATACTGAGCACATGCTGATCAAAAGTTATTAAAAGCTTTTCTCTATGTCAAGGGGCGTGGACGCTAGGACGTGACAAATTTTGGCCACTTTTCGTTTTCTCACCATCGAATTTTGAACGCCTCTCCCGCCCACATACTTGATCTCAGCAGCTTCAAACTTGCTGGACATGATGATAGCTCCGCCCTGAACACCCCGATATGTTAATATCCCACCTTACGCATAGCGCCCCCCAGTGGTGACAGGAAGTGACCAGTTTTTACTTTAACATGTACTGATGCCACAAACTTGACCTGACTTGGGAGCGGGAGACGGGAGGTCCGACGCTTCCAGCGAGAGGAGAGGGAGACATAAAACAAAATAAGATAAAATAGGAAAAACCTGTCTCACTCTTTTATTGTATTTTCAGCGTTTAATCAAGGCGGAGGCGGGCGGCTGGAGGTCCGAGACTTCCAGCGTTAGGAGAGGTAGAAACAAACAGCCAATGTGTGTCTGTGTGTTATGTTCAGGTGTTGTCACGTAAATAACAGTGCCCAAGCAATAAACAGGACAGACAATAGGATTTTATTTATTTTTACACTACATTTTTACTGAAAGCTGACCGAATCTGACCCGAGCCCGAATACAATTTATATAGCTATAACGGGTCGGGCCGGGTTTGGTCAAAAATGTAGCTCTACATTTTTGACCAAACCCGGCCCGACCCGTCGGGTACCGTCGGGCTTGGATCGCCACACTCTAGTGTGGGTATGTGTCCCCTATAGAGGCCTATCTGAATTTCTGTCTTTGAGAGATATTATTTTGTAATATAACTGAATTTTCTATCCATACATATAAATTTTAAAAATATTAAAATTTGAGTAAACTGCGAGTATCATTTAAGTAGGCTATGTCATGGCCAGCCGAGTGTCCTCTTTTTTGGAAATCAAAATATGGTCACCCTAGGTAACGGCCCACAAACCTCACCGCACTTTAGGGACTGTTCTTTACTTATGGAGGGACTGTTCTTTACTTGTCAGGGGAGGAGGGTGGCTGGTTGATTTTTATTTTATTTTTTCATTTTATTTTGATCCCCCCTATGTTAATCACTTATTGATGCTGTTTTTGAAGTATGAATAAGTCAATAAGTAATTTATTCCATTGAAATATCAGTGATGTATTATAAAAAAGTGGCTAATAAAGTGGCCAGTAAGTCCCACATTTACACCACCAATCCATGCCTGCTCTGGATCTCCCCGCAGCCCCTGGTTGCTCAGCAGCCTCAGCCCCTGAGACCATGCTGATCAACTGTTATTAAAAGCTTTTCTCTATGTCAAGGGGGGTGGCCGCTATGGCGCCGTCCTCGCCTCCAAATATGTTTGGCTTTTTGATGGCTTCGGCAACCTCATATCCTCACGAAATTGATACACAGGTCAAGAATGGCGAGCTCTTAAATCTGATAGGGGTGTCGCCCATGAGGGGGACAAAATGCCTCTATAGTGCCCCCTTGAAATTTTCAAAAAACCCTCCTCATAGGGGTTTTTCCGGAGTAGGAAGATGAAACGTCACACCACGTCATTACTCTGAGTTTTCACATAACCGCTTCAGTGATGCGTGCTGTTGGCCCCTGCAGTGGCGCGGGAGAGCGAGGGCCCGATCACAGCTGCTAGCAGCTTTTATTATGGCCCGAGCAGGAGACCTGCGAGGTCCCTATTGTTTTTCGAATGATTATTAGGGCCCGAGCGACGACGAAGTCGTCCGTAGGACCCTATTGTAATCGCACTGTTTATTATTATTATTATTATTATTAGGGCCCAAGCGACTACGAAGTCGTCTCTAGGACCCTATTGTAATCGCGCTGTTTATTATTAGGGCTCAAGCGACGACGAAGTCGTCCGCAGAGGACCCTATTGAAATCGCGTTGTTTATTATTAGGGGGCCAAGCCCGAGGGGCCAAGGGAACGCGTATGCAAGCAGATGCGTTTCCTAGGACCAGCGGGAGGGCGGTGCAATTTGGAGGGGTGGTCCAGACCCCTGCACATACCTCAGACGCAAAAAACTATGTACATCTGCCTTCAGGGGGCGCTATAACCTAGGCCAATGTGTTTTTGCCTATAGCTCCCACACCGTATGTAGCACATTCAAAAATCTTGTATCCCCAGCTTCCCTGAATAGAGCTGAATCACTTTGCCATAGGCCACGCCCACTTGCGCCTAGGAAGTTTTTTCGCAAAATCGCGAAAACTGGAAAACCTACTTTCTCGAACTTCTCCTTGGGATTTTGTCCAATCTGTGTGAAACTTGACATATACACTCTTCTACTGGACCTCATCTAAAGTTATCAAAAGAATTTTATTTGGTCAAAAAATGTGCAAATTATTAACAAACAAACTTCTATAGCTAGCTATAACAATGCAAACTGTTGGATATCTCGGTCAAACTAAATGCTATTAACACCAAATTTGACATCATTGGTTGGCATAAGACTGTGAAGGTATGAGCCAAATTTGGTGAATTTTGGCAACTAGTGGGCGCTACAAATATGGTAAGTTTATATCTCTTGAACGGCTGCACCGATTTCTACGAAATTCGGTTCGTATGATGTAGGGCCAATTCTGAGGTCATATCTTGAAGGTGGTCATGACTGCTCAATGTGGGCATGGCTTATTACAAGAGAAACAACAAACATTAATATCAGCCAAACTATTATGCTGAGGGCTTTGAAATTTTAAGGGTATATATAGAATAGGACACAGATCTTCCGTACCAAAAATTGCACATGTACTCCACTAGGTGGCGCTATAACGGATGCAAACGCGTTTTTGCCTGCAACTTACACATTTTAAATGACACTTTCACAAATATTATATCCACGTGTTCCCTGGATACAGCTGGGTTGTCTGACACAGGCCCCGCCCACTTCTGCTTCACATTCTCTTTGCTAATTCGCCACATGTCCAAACTTTTTCGAACTCCTCCTATATTTTCAGTGCCACCTGCCTGAAACTTTGCACATAGAATCTCCAGATGTGTCTGATGAAAAGCTATCAAAAGAATTTTGGCACTCCAAAAAATGCGCTTGTTACAACCAAACAATCTTTTTTGCTAGCTAAAAAACACATATTGTTTCATATTTCGCTCAAAGCAGACGCTTTCAACATCAAACTTAAGTCACTCGTTCCCCAGGTCATCCAGAGGCTTTGTGCCAAATTCGTCGCAAATCGGTCTATAGGTGGCACTATAACGGATGCAAAGGCAGTTTTGCCTGTAACTTCCACATTTTAAATAATACATTCATAAACATGCGCTCGCCCAGAGCCCGTCGTCCTTTGGAGACAACTTCCATGGGCTCCGAGGGACGCGGGGACCGAGTCACACGGGGGGGCTTGGCCCCTGTTCATAATTGCTTGCAGTTCTAGTTATTATTATTATTATTATTATTATTATTATTATTATTATTATTATTATTATTATTATTGTTGTTCTTGCGACATTTCGTGTCCCAATTTCCCTTTCCCAAATTTGAAAATGCTTCTAACTTTCCACATTCATCCGGCCACATCCGAAATTCGATATTTTTGGGCGGCTGCACATAGTCGGCGCGAAATGCTGAAATAGGGCCCCCTACAAATTTTCAAAATATCCTGCCCATTGGGGTTAGTTTGTCGTAGTTAAACGAAATTTGGTACACACATGTATCATACCCAGACACACAAAAAAGTCCCGTGACGTCATAGTAAAATCCCAACAGGAAGTCAGCCATTTTGTTTTGAATTTTTTCGTTACGGCGATTTCCACAACTTACATTTGAACGAACTTGTCCTAGGGATTTCGTCCGATCGACTTCAAAGTTGGTACAGATCATCCTGACAACATGCTGATCAAAATTTATTAAAAGCTTTTCTCTATGTCAAGGGGAGTGGCCGCTAGGGCGTGACAAATTTTGGCGACTTTTCGTTTTCTCACCATCGAATTTCGAATGGCTCTCCCGCCCACATACTTGATCTCAGCAGCTTCAAACTTCCTGGACATGATGACGACTCCGCCCCGAACGCCCCGATAGGTTAATATCCCACCTTACTCATAGCGCCCCCCGGTGGTAACAGGAAGTGATCAGTTTTTACTTTAACATGCACTAATGCGACAAACTTTACCGTATCAACTTCATTTCACTTCTAATGCATGCAAAACAAGTTGGTGAAGCTACCTTATGAACGCTGTGAAGCTACATCTAACGGTGTCCATGTGGCGGCGTGGCGACTATCGATCCCTCGCCACCAAATACGTTTGGCTTTTTGATGGCTTCAGCGACCTCATCTCCTCATGAAAATTGATACACAGGTCAAGAATGGCGAGCTCTTACATCTGATAGGGGCGTCACCCATGGTGGGGACAAAATGCCTCTATAGCGCCCCCTTGAAAAACCCTCCCCATAGGGTTTTTTTCAGAGTTGGAACATGAAAATTGGTACACATGTGTATGTTGTCCAGACGCACATCAAAGTATCTGGCACCAATGGTCTACTCCAAACAGGAAGTCGGCCATTTTGATTTTGACTTGTCATTTTGGCGTGATTTCCACATGTTGTATTTTAACGAACTAGTCCTAGGGATTTCATCCAATCGACTTCAAATTTTTGCAGATCACCCAGACACCATGCTGATCAAAAGTTAGTAAAAGCTTTTCTCTATGTCAAGGGCATGGCTGCTATGGTGGCTCCTTCGCCACCAAATACGTTTGGCTCTTTGATGGCTTCAGCGACCTCATATCCTCATGAAAATTGATACACAGGCCAAGAATGGGGAGCTCTTGCATCTGATAGGGGCGTTGCCCATGGGGGGGACAAAATACCTCCTTAGCGCCCCCTTGAAATTTTCAAAAACCCCTCCCCATAGGTTTTTTTTTGGAGTAGGAACATGAAAATTGGTACACATGTGTATGTTGTCCAGACGCACCTAAAAGTCTCTGGCACCAATGGTCTACTCCAAACAGGAAGTCGGCCATTTTTAGTTTGAGTTGTCATTTTCCACATGTTGTATTTTAACAACCTAGTCCTAGGGATTTCATCCAATCGACTTCAAATTTTTTACAGATCATCCAGAGACCATGCTGATCAAAAGTTGTGCTCTGCATGTCTGTAGGTCAAAGGGCGTGGCTGCTATTGCGCTGCCATTTTTGATCCATCGCCATGCATATTCAAGCAGCTCTCTCTCCCACATAATTCATCCAAACTGCTTCAAAATTTCTGTACATTATAAGAGCCCCGCCCTCAACGCCTCCATGTTCTCGTAGGGAATTTTGCTCATGGCGCCCCCTTGTGGAAACAGGAAATGCCATCTTTTACACTGAAAAACACCAACCTCAAGCTCCTGACCTGATCAACTACATTTTGTGGCCACATGACGATCAAGTTGCTGAATCTCCACAGTGACACACCTGTCCTGTCATGTTGCAGGCTGCCGCGGCGGCAGTGGCGACTTTTCATCCTTCACCATGGAACATCAACTTGGTATAAATCCTTCATGCGTTGTCCGATTTGCTCGAAATTTCACATGTGTGATGAAGGTCAACCCCTGAACGCACCTGGCCACATCTGGTTACACTCGTAGCGCCACCTGTTGGATGAACGAAACATTGCATTTTTTCGCTCCTGCCAGCTTTTTTTATCCGTTCTCGCTTCATGCCACAGCCCCCACGTGCCTCAGGCCCCCACGGTTGCATGGGGGAGCAAGGGCCCGATCACAGCTGCTTGCAGCTTTAATTAGGGCCCGAGCACCTAGCAGTGCGAGGACACTATTGAAATGCAAGGATTTTTTATTATTATTACTATTATTATTATTATTATTAGGGCCCGAGCACCTAGCGGTGCGAGGACCCTATTGAAATGCAAGGATTTATTATTATTATTATTATTATTATTATTAGGGCCCGAGCAGGAGACCTGCGAGGTCCCTATTGTTTTTCTCCTGATTATTTATTTATTTTATTTGATTTATTTTTTTTCTTCCGCCCATGTGATCGCATTTTTCACTGCCTGAACATATCCCAAAACTCACCAAACTTGGAATATAAGTCACACCTGGCGAAAAATTTTATAATCTATTGTCCTCCTGAATTTCCACCACTAGGTGGCGCTATGATTAAGAAAAGTGTATTTTGGCTCATAACTCCCATTTACTTTGTCGCACATTCAACAACCTTATATCCACGCGTTCAGTGAATTGTGCTGAATCTTGTGGTATAGGAAACGCCCATTTCCGCCTTCCGTTTTTTCCCGCAAATTCGTAAAATGTCGCAAACCTACTTTTTCGATCTCCTCCCAGGCAATTTCTCCGATTAGCATGAAACTTTGCACACAGCATCTGTGGACCCTCCCGACAAAAAGTTATTAAAAGAATTTCGATATTCCAAACAAAAATCAAGTTATTAAATAACAATTTCCTGCAAATTTCGTTCTAAACAGGAAGTGCAGCATATCTGCACATTGGTGTATCCAAATGACATCAAACTCAGGTCACCACTTTCCCATGAGCCCCTGAGGCTCGATGCAAAATTTCGAGTGATGACCACAAGGTTGCGCTCTTTAAATTGAAGTATTTTATATCTCAACATCAGGTGGGCGGATTAACACGAAACTTGGTATATTTATTGTCAATGCCCTCCTGAAGATATTTGATGAAGGACTTACCGATCTGCCACTAGGTGGCGCTCTGGTGGCCGTCTAATTTAATATTTGGCACTGTGCCAACAGCATAACACTCATGGAAATAAAATTGATAGGGGTGGTATAGACTGGCCCCTGTAACTCACACACCAAAAATGACCAGCAGGTGGCGCTATTTTCAATGCAAAAGCGTTTTTGGCTAATAATTCCCACACAATATGTCGCACATTGTTAAACCTTCTATTTACATGTTCTCTGAATGCAGCTGAATTGTGTGGTGTAAGCCACGCCTACTTTCGCGGTAACTTTTCATTCGCTAAATCGCGAAAAATGAAAAACATACTTTTTCGAACTCCTCCTACGCGATTTGACCGATTTGCACCAAACTGTGCATGTAGCATCTGTGTACCCTCCTGACAAAAAGTTTTTAAAAGAATTTTGATCATCCAAAAAACGTCCAAAATATAAAACAACAAATTCCCGCACATTGTTTTCAAAACAGACAGTCTTTCATATCTTGACCAAATACACTCCGATTACCACAACACTTTTGCTAATTGTGTTCCATGGCCCGATGAGGGTTTGTGCAAAATTCGGTGGAAATCGGCTAATAGGTGGCGCTCTGGTGCCAGTCTAATTAGTGTGAATGGAAGTAAATGGGAAAATCTTCAAATCCTCTTCAAAACTCATCGACTTTCAACCTCTTCTTGTCCCTCATACTTTGAGCTAGAGACACCATGTCAACTTTTAAAGAGTCAGAAGACTTTGAACTATTGGGCATGTATTCAGCTTCTACTTTTTGGAAAAATACATACGTGGGTTGGGTGCCTACCTGTATACTGGAAATGTAAGTAAGAGATAACGTTTATTTTTTTATTTATTACAGCTGACAAGACTTCTAAGTGCACGCCCCCCGACGGCAGCATGCCCCGACGCACGTGGTCTGCGAGGGCTCGTTCATCGCTGCTTGCAGCTTTAATTATTATTATTATTACAAACATGTAAACTCTAATTTGGCCCCTTTTCCAAATTCAAAAACTCACCGAAATTGGCACATGCGTTTGGTCTTGTGAAAAATTTGATATTTCGGCAGTTTTGTATATGGACGGGGTCAAATGGCGACATAGCGCCCCCTAGCAAATTGTGTGCCTCAAGCCCCGCCTTTGAGTTTCACCTACACGCATGAAAATTGGTATGCCCATAGAACATGTCAAGACGCACAAAAAATCCTCTTGGACCCATGCCGTAAACCCAACAGGAAGTCAGCCATTTTGATTTGAATTTTTGACATGTTTGAACGAACTCCTCCTACGGATTTCGTCCAATCAACTTCAAATTTGGTACAGATCATCCTGAGAACATGCTGATCAAAAGTTATTAAAAGCTTTTCTCTTTGTCAAGGGGCGTGGCCGCAAGGGCGTGACAAAGTTTAACGACTTTGCGTTTTCTCGCCATCGAATTTTGAACGGACCTCACGCCCACATACTTGATCTCAGCAGCTTCAAACTTGCTGGACATGATGATGGCTCCACCTTGAACGACCAGATATATTAATATCCCACCTTACTCATAGCGCCCCCGGTGGTAACAGGAAGTGACCAGTCTTTACGTTAACATGTACTGATGACACAAACTTGACCGCATCAACTTCATTCCACTTCTAATGCATGCAGAACAAGTTGGTGAAGCTACCTTATGAATGCTGTGAAGCTACGTCTAATGGTGTCCATGTGGCGGCGTGGCGACTATTGATCCCTCGCCACTAAATACGTTTAGCTTTTTGATGGCTTCAACGATCTCATATTCTCATGAAAATTGATACACAGGTCAAGAATGGCGAGCTATTACATCTAATAGGGGCGCCGCCCATGGGGTGGACAAAATACGTCTATAGCGCCCCCCTTGAAATTTTCAAAAAACCCTCCCCATAGGGGTTTTTTTGGAGAAGGAAGATGAAAATTGGTCCATATGTGTATGTTGCCCAGACGCACAAAAAAGTCTCTGCCACCAATGGTCTACTCCAAACAGGAAGTCGGCCATTTTGATTAAAACTTTTCATTTTGGTGGTGATTTTGTGATTTCGACACCTTGGATTTTGACGAACTCCTCCTACAGATTTTGTCCAATCAATTTCAAATTTGGTACAGATCACCCTGAGACGATGCTGATCAAAAATTATTAAAAGCTTTTGTCTATATTAAGCGGCGTGGCCGCTATGGCGCCGCCCTCGCCATCAAATGCGTTTAGCTTTTTGATGGCTTCACCGACCTCATATCCTCATGAAAATTGATACACAGGTCAAGAATGGAGAGCTCTTGCATCTGATAGGGGCGTCGCCCATGGGGGGGGACAAAATGCCTCTATAGCACCCCCTTGAAATTTTCAAAAACCCCTCCCCATAGGGTTTTTTTTTGGAGTAGGAAGGTGAAAATGTGTACATATGTGGAAGTTGCCCAGATACACATAAAAGTCTCTGGCACCAAACAGGAAATGCCCTATTATACATTGACATTGTCGGATTTGCTCGAAACGCCCCTGGACACACCTGCACACATTTAGTTACACCCCCCAGTGCCCCTGGTGGATGAACAAAACATTGCATTTTTTCGCTCCTGACAGGTTTTTTCTCCCTTCTCGCTTCGCGCCACAGCCCCCACGTGCCTCAGGCCCCCTCCGTTGCATGGGGGAGCGAGGGCCTGATCACAGCTGCTTGCAGCTTTAATTATTATTGGTTTTACTTTTTAGTAGTATTGTATTCTCTGAGGATGACTCATTTTAGTAACTATCTACAGTAAAAAAAGAAAAAAAACAAGCAAAGAAACAAACATAAAAATAATTTTATACACTGGGCCTTCAAAGTGCTCTCTGAAACTAGACCTGTCTTGGCTTCAATTCAATCAGTCAATCAATTTTATTTATAAAGCTCAATATCACAAATCACAATTTCCCTCACAGGGCTTTACAGCATACGACAACCCTCTGTCCTTAGGACCCTCACAGCGGATAAGGAAAAACTCCCCAAAAAAACCCTTTAAGGGGGAAAAAAAAACGGTAGAAACCTCAGGAAGAGCAATTGAGAAGGGATCCTTCTTCCAGGACGGACAGACGTGCAATAGATGTTGTACAGCCATCAAGCTAAGCTAGCCTGATGTGTGTGTGCGGAGGTTTTTCAAGCCCACAGGCTAGCTGAAAACTAGCTGAATGAGTTGATTACCTGTCCAGGCTAAATAACACAAATAACCAAAATGCAAAGGAAATATCTTCTGGGAGGGCGCCTAGCAGCCAGTCACCTGGTCCATTTGCTCTGTCTAACCGGTGCTCTTTCAAACTACAGACCTCCAGCATTAGATAAACAAGGTGCAGACCATATACCAGATACTGGCCTTCATCATCATATCAGACGATGATGAGACTTCAAAGGAAAACAACATTGCATTTGAAATGTAATTTGAACTGTGCATTTAACAGGCCAAACACACTCAACTCACTGTTGCTCACTCACCAAACTAGGGCTTTACAGCACATTTTCCATCTTACTGGACATGGTTGTCAAAGAAGTGGTTATACCTCATGAGGAGGAGTCTCTCAAATTGTTTGACAGACAACCTGTTCCTCCTCGGAGTCAGCACAAGTCTGCCCAGGCTAAAGAGCCTCTCCACCGGTGCACTAGAGGGTGTCGCTGTGTTGAATTTCGTACATATAGTCTTTATTGTGGGGAAACGGTTCAGAATCTCCATCTCTGACCCCGACTTCAAATAGTCAATGACTGCTGGAGGTGGGGATCCTTGGTGTACGTACATCCTGCTCATCGTGGGGGGAGGCACGGCATTTGGTTAGCAGTGTCCTTAAAGCATCTCTCCTCTCCTCTCCTCTACTTTCAGCAGTGTTGTCCTAGTTACTGAAAAACAGTAACCAGTTACTGTTACTAGTTACTTCATTAAAAAGTAACTCAGTTACTTAAACCAAAGTAATGTGTTCCTGAGAAAAGTAACTTTTTAGTTACTCCCCCCCAAAAAAAACTTAGGGCTCTCATCTTGGCTTGCCATGACCTTGACGGACGCACACTAGTGTCATCTATACTCTGAGTACGTCCTGGCTGTAGATGACTGAGTGGGGACGCTAGAGGGCGCTAGGTGCTTTTCTTTTTTGCAATGTAGTTTTTCTAAGCCACAAAGAAGACAGCGTTGCTAAGAAGGATCATGTTTTGGGAAACTCAGCCCTGCAGGTCACTCACTGTCAGGCAGCTAAACATTTTACAACTACGGTACTTGGAGACAAATATGGAAAATGAGCTAAAGAGAACATTTGAAGAGCTACATGATGATATTCAGTGTGTCGCCCACCGCAGCAGTTCTGTCCACAACAAAAGCTTCCTCGGGATAATAGTGGATATCACGTCACTGGATATAACGTTACTGGGACTAAAACTCTACAGAAGTGTTACAGCACTGTGGTGAGGCCAGCAGGTCGACAGTGACTTCAGAGATGGTGAGAGACGTGTTTCACTAAGATGCTCTGGTAAGAATTGTTCATATACCTCTATCTTTTATTGTTTAGGGCTAAAATGTTTTATTTTTATTTTATTTATTTTTTTATTTATCCCCCTGAGGGGAAATTCAATTTTTTTTCACTCTTTTTGTCATTAATACACAGGTCCGAAACACACACACATGCACAAACAGGACCTATACATGCACAAAGTGGAGAGATGTCAGAGTGAGGGGGCTGCCTTTGCCAGGCGCCCCGAGCGGTTGGGGGGTTCGTTGCCTTGCTCAAGGGCACCTCTGCAGTGCCCAGGAGATGAACTGGCACCTCTCCAGCGACCAGTCCACGCTCCATATTTGATCCGGATGGGGACTCGAACAGGTGACCCTCCGGTTCCCAACCCAAGTCCCTATGGACTGAGCTACTGCCACCCAGTGAAAGGGAACTTCAGTTTGTGAAGGAATACTGCATGCTGCGCGCCGTTTTAAAACCTGGCCAAAAATATGCAATATAGAACGATTTGATGAGCTTGGCAATGTACAGTGTAATTTGCGCTGCATAGCTCGGCAGGAAGCATCATGTGAGTTAATGAGGTACAGTAACATATCTGCGGATTCACTACAAAAAAATAATAATAGATCAAAGTAAATTTAAAAAAAAATAAAACAATGTATTTGGCTTTCAGATTTAAAATTGTAAAATAGACCTACCTGTACTATGGCATTAGGCAGACCCGCTGTCATCCAGGAGAGCCCATTTTACAGTGCAGTGTCTTTGACATCAAAATCTCCAGCGTTGGCAGGAGACTGCCAAAGTTGACACGTACTCTAAGCTCTCAGATGTTTTCTTTAGCTCAGTTTCCATCTTCACATTCAATTTCAATTTTTATTTCAATTTCAATTTTATTTATAAAGCCCAATATCACAAATCACAATTTGCCTCACAGGGCTTTACAGCATACGACATCCCTCTGTCCTTATGACCCTCGCAGCGGATAAGGAAAAACTCCCCCAAAAAAACCCTTTAACGGGGAAAAAAAACGGTAGAAACCTCAGGAAGAGCAACTGAGG
>NC_065529.1:315355-336536 GCF_006386435.1 Epinephelus moara
TCTAATTCATTAAGCCTCGCCTCCAACGCAGCAAATAAGCTACACTTATTACAATTACCACTGTCGCTAAAGGAGGCAGAGGCATAACTGAACATTTGGCACACCGAGCAAGAAAGAGCAGAGGGAGAAGCCATCGTTAACTGTAAAGCTAATGTAGTTAACAAGGCTAGTAACGTGCAAACAACAGCTAAGAGATTAGCGAGAAAGTCGTAGAAAGGAGGAGAGCTATAAGTGCTTAAACAGAACAAGTGTGGGTTAAGACTTGAAGTAGACGTTAAAGCAACTGAAGTGAGAAAGCAGAAAGCAGGCTAGTAGAATTCACCAGAGCAGCACAGAGACGCTGTCACAGGAACACCGGAAATGACACAACTCGCTTACCGCAATACGTCAGCACGTCAGTCAACCAGNGAAAGTCGTAGAAAGGAGGAGAGCTATAAGTGCTTAAACAGAACAAGTGTGGGTTAAGACTTGAAGTAGACGTTAAAGCAACTGAAGTGAGAAAGCAGAAAGCAGGCTAGTAGAATTCACCAGAGCAGCACAGAGACGCTGTCACAGGAACACCGGAAATGACACAACTCGCTTACCGCAATACGTCAGCACGTCAGTCAACCAGACTTAGACTTAGGTCCTTCTCATTCACACACATGTATTCCGTCTTGCTACGACTAACCTTCATTCCTCCTTTCCTTCCAGATGACACACCAAATACTCTCTGATAACATTAGCTGTAGTTGTCCAGTAATTTGGGAGCACCTCTGGCCGCCCAGAGCCTGTCTCAACTCCTCCCTGAAAACCACACAACCCTCTTCCTTCAGCTTCCACCACTTCATCCTCTGCTCTGCCTTTGTCCTCTTCATCTTCCTCACCACCAAAGTCATCCTACACACCACCATCCTATGCTGTCTGGTTACACTTTCACCTACCACGACTTATCAGTCGCTGGTCTCCTTCAGATTACATCGTCTACACAAGATGTAGTCCACCTGTGTGCTCCTACCTCTGCTCTTATAAGTCACCTTGTGTTCCTGCCTCTTCTGGAAGAAAGTATTCACTACAACCATTTCCATCCTTTTTGCAAAGTCTACCACCATCTGTCTTTCTGCATCCCTATCCTGGATAACAAACCTGCCCATCACTTCCTCATCAGCTCTGTTCCCTGCCCAATATGTCCATTGAAGTCTGCACCAATCACCACTCTCTCACCTCTGGGGATAGGATCACTTCTCTTCTAACTCACAACCTACCTGTGGGGCATAACCACTAAAAACATTGAACATCACACCTTCAATTTCTAGTTTCAGACTCATCATCCTATCTGACACTCTTTACACCTCCAAAACATCCCTTACAAACTCCTCCTTCAGGATAATTCCTCCTCCATTTCTCTTCCCATCCACACCATGATAAAACAGCTTGAACCCTGCTCCTAAGCTTCTAGCCTTGCTACCTTTTCACCTGCTCTCCTGAACACACAGTATATCCACCCTCCTCCTCTGCATCATGTCAGCCATCTCTCGAGCTTTCCCTGTCATAGTCTCAACATTCAAAGTCCCTACTCTTGGTTCTAGACTCTTGCCTTTCCTCTTCTTCCTCTGCCTATGGACACACCTTCCTCCCCTCCTTTTTCGACTGACAGTAGTCCAATTTCCACCGGCTCCCTGTAGGTCAACAGCACCGATGGCAGTTGTTGTTAACCTGGGCCTCGACCGATCCAGTATGGAAGTCATGATCGTCGTGATTCATGCGTTTTATTTGGCATAGATTTTATTTCGGATGCCCTTCCTGACACAACCCTCTGCATTTATCCAGGCTTGGGATCGGCCCAATGAGAACACTGGCTTGTGGCCCCTTGGGGCTGCACACTCTGCCCAGCTATCTACCAGGCCATTGAAAAGTAATAGTTTTAGGGCAGGGAGTTTTATGGCACCAGGAATTATAACTCAGGAATTAAATTAAGACTCTGGTTCCTTTGGTCGTCTGGCTCTTGCATTGAAAACAGTCTCATTATGTTTTTAAAAGGGTGCCCACTGGGTTGCTATCAAACTGCATGCACCTTTCAACACTGAGTGTCAGTTAATTAGCAAAGGAAATGTATTCACCTACATGGTACAGACTTCGCAGTCTGGTAAATATGTTTTGCCACAATTAACTATGTTCACTTAACTTTTGGTTCCAGATGAACTTTTTGAAATGTATCCCTTTCTGAATTTCACAAGTTATTACAAAACTGACATGAAGATGTCTCTTAACCATTACAGGTTCCGGAGGCTCTGCCATCGCATTATCAATGCAACTACTTTCACCAACATCATCCTCCTCTTCATCCTGCTGTCATCTATTTCTTTAGCTGCTGAGGATCCCATAGACCCCATGTCCTTTAGAAACCAGGTGACAAGTGCTTGCCTGTACAATTGTAATTTAAATGTTAAAGTTTCACTGAATAAATTGCAGGTTTCAATCACAGTCAGCATTTAGTACAGATATTGTATCATTATTGACAATACAAACAAATGTGACACTTTCAGGTGTTGGCCTACGCTGATATAGTCTTCACGTCAGTGTTCACAGCGGAAATTGTGCTCAAGGTAATGACAGGCACCACAGTTAATATTGTTGATACAGATGAGTGACAAACCAAAGAAAAACCTGAAAAGACCTGGAGAAACAGTGAATCCTGATGCATCCTCAGAGGTAATAAAGGCTCACATAATAGTTCAATTCTGACCAAATTATGTGACTCATACGCTATGGCCTTCACTCTAACTGGATCTTAATGCAAAAGATAAAGTGTGTGAAACTTTATTGGAAGGGTGAAAACCATTCTTCTAAACAAGCAGCTTCTCTAAGAATCTGCACCAAGGGGCGGTGAAGCTTTTCAAGAGACACATTATGGAACATCTTTTTTGGACATTGCATGTTGGGTTTTCCTTTTGTTTGTCACTATTGAACTACAGAAGCCCTGAGAGACAAGGTGAAAACAAAAATCCTGCAGACAATGTTGCAGTTTATTTAATATGTAGGAGATATTACCTTCTACTTACAAACTGTTATCTCCTAGGAAATAAACTTCCAGGAATTAAATTGACTATTTTGAGAGTGAGAAAGCTATTGGAGCTTCTTATGAGCCATCTGAAAAATGGGCAGACCACATCCTTATGGTAATACATGATAACATTCTAATTTGGTGATGTATTTTATTTCACTTTACCACTTTAGCCTCCTTTGGTCTTTGGATAAAGGATAGGCAATGGAACTCCAATCAGACTGTCATGTGAATAATTCATTCTGTTGCTCACTCATTCGCTCCCTAAGTAGACTGCTGATAGGTACATGCTTGGGAACCTAGACGTTGCTGGCAGGTGGCTCTGGTGCATATGAAATAGAATCCTGCTGGTGCCTCTGTGTAGTTCTATAAAGTTTTACAATCGATAAGTTAACTGAGAAGATAAAACTTTTTGTTTAAATTAAATTAATTTGTTAACTTAGGTTCAGGAGCAGGGCCACGCCTCAACCACACCCCTGATTACCTGCCAAGCCTGCTATATCTGGTGAACCCATCCTGCTCTGTTTGTCTCAGATTTCTCAAGACCTCTGAACACATTATCAAACTTAGACAACGCCAAAACTTAGGTTTCAAAAGAATCAACTTACCATGGATCCTGAATTACAAATCAACCCATCTGATTCAGAGGACTATTTGCACAATGATCTGTTCGAAGCAGATGATCCACCAGCCATGACAGACCAAGGTCAAGCCAGCATCTCCGGTCAGTGTCACCTAATGAGATCCCTCCAACTCCTGATCGGTCTCCGGGCTTCTTTCCTCCTTCCATGGGGGCCGAACATAGCGACGCACACAGACAAAAGTAACACCAGCAATCTTCTTCTGGTACAGCCCCCGGTTATCCATGACAGCGCACTCGCAACAAGCCCTCCGCTTCAATGCAGCTGTCTCCACGTCCACATACAGAGCCAGCATCAGAGAATGGACCATCGCCCACCTTCAACGATTCTCAACTTTGTTCAAACTCTACTCACCTTCCATCAGAACTCCGGCAGCAACAATCACTGCACCAGAGCCAGTCACCGCCAGTGTCATCTCAAATGTTGTCATCTGGGTTCTGTGGCCTTCAGGGCCACAACCCATATCATCACCCCACCTAGTGGGGGCCAGGTCGTATTACCCCCTGTGTCTGCTCCCTCTGTGTCTGACTTTTCCCAAATTTTCTCAGCTTTCTTCTAATCCCTGTGTTCTCAGGCTTCACAAAATCCCTGTGCACATACATCCTTTCATCCCATCATCCCTTCCTCTAACCTTCCTTCAGCCACATGCCATTTCCCTCTCTGGACGTCACACAGCTCCTGCTCCCTCATTTTCCATCATAGCCAACACTGCACCACCGTCCAGTAACTCAAGGGGCCCCACCACAAGCTAATCAATTAATTAATTAATTAATTAATTAATTAATTATGCCATTCACATAATTCAACAAGCCAAATCATTCCTGTCCCATCTTTTAACCAAAGTTGCAGCATTTCTTTCTTCTATGACGACTTCATCACACAACCCCAGGAAATTCAACTTTAAATGGATGCAGCTCCTTCCGTAGGTTTCTGTGGTTACTACGGAGGGAAATGGTTCACTTCTGCATGGCCCACAGAATTCAAAGCCCTTGACTCAGAGTCCCATTCTCCCTCATCCGCTTCATAAGCTTTATTCCATCATCATAGCTGCCATTCTTTGGGGGCATGATTGGTCTAGGAAGTCCATACTAATACACTCTGACAACACTGCAGTTGTAGAGATCCTAAACAAAGAGCGATCTTGTTCCTCAGCCATCATGAATATCATGTGCAAACTCACATTAAACTCAGCTCAACACCAGTTCATTCTCAGGGCAGCCCACACTCCTGGTTACCACAACAGCATTGCTGATTCACTGTCTCATTTCCCATTCCAGAAATTCCGGCACTTGGCCCCAGAATCTGATCTCCACCCCACACCAGTCCCACCATTTTCAGCCACAACATTCAACTAGCTCCTTAGCTACGAAATCTTCGTAACGCTTCACAACAGCCTCACCTCAAGCACTCTCTCAGCCTACTTATCTGGCTGGAAATGCTTCAAGGCATATCACATCACTTACCCGCTGCCATTTCCATCTCTGGACGTCATGTGCGCATGCGTCCACGCGTTCAGCCTGTTGCAGTCGCTCCTGCTTGTTTTCTTAGTTTTCCTACTTTTTGCTTTATTAAGTTAGGTATTTGTGCTTGTTTTTTCTCAACGCAAAGAAGAAGGCCTTCAGAGCTGGTAACAGGGAGGAGGTGAGAACAATACAGGGGGAACTGAAGATGAAGATCAGGGAGGCTAAGGAGAGGTACAGGAGGAAGCTGGAGTGGAAACTCCAGCAGAACAATATGAGAGAGGTCTGGAGTGGAATGAGGACCATCACTGGCTTCAGGACCAACAACCACAGAGGAGTTGAAGGCAGCATGGACAGGGCCAATGAACTGAATCTGTTTTTTAACAGATTTGACACTACTGGCCCTGCCCATCCCCCCCCTGACTCTTCTGCTGTCTGTCTTGGTCAACCATCTCCCACTCCGCCCTCCTCCCCCACTCCTCCCTCTCACACCTCAACACCCTCCTGCTTGACCCCCCCTCCTCCTCCTCCTCACACCTCCTCTCCCCGTGGTCAGACTGACTGCTCTCTCCATCATGAGGACTACACCCCTCCCCCACGTGTCATCACCTCCACAATGTGCTTCACTGCTGACCATGTGAGAAGACAGCTGATGAGACTCCACTCAAATAAGGCTGCAGGCCCTGATGGTGTCAGCCCCAGGGTGCTCAAAGCCTGTGCCCCCCAGCTATGTGGAGTACTTCAGCATGTCTTCAACATGAGCCTGAGTCTCCAGAGGGTCCCCTTGCTGTGGAAGACATCCTGCCTCGTTCCTGTGCCAAAGACGTCGCGTCCCAGTGGCTCCAAGGACTACAGACCCGTGGTATTGACCTCCCACATCATGAAAACCCTGGAGAGACTCGTCTTGGAGCAGCTCCGGCCCATGGTCAAGCCACTTTTGGACCCCCTCCAGTTCGCCTATCAGCCCCGACTTGGAGTTGAGGACGCCATCATCTACCTGCTCAACTGCGTCTACGCCCACCTGGACAAGCCGGCGAGCACTGTGAGGGTCATGTTTTTTGATTTCTCTAGTGCGTTCAACACCATCCGTCCAGCTCTACTGGGTGACAAGCTGACAGCAATGCAGGTGGATGCCCCCCTGGTGTCCTGGTTTGTAGACTACTTGACTGGCAGACGACAGTATGTGCGCTTGCAACGCTCTGTGTCAGACAGAGTGGTCAGCAATACCGGGGCCCCGCAGGGGACTGTCCTCTCTCCCTTCCTCTTCCCCCCTTTACACCACAGACTTCAGCTATTGCACTGAGACCTGCCATCTTCAGAAGTTTTCTGATGACTCTGCTATAGTTTGATGTATCACCAAGGATGATGAGGATGAGCACAGGGCTGTTTTGGATAACTTTGTCACATGGTGTGAGCAGAACCATCTGCAGCTCAACGTGGCAAAGACAAAGGAACTGGCTGTGGATCTGAGGAGGACCAAGACTCTGGTGACCCCTGTTTCCATCCAGGGGGTCAGTGTGGACATTGTGGAGAGCTGTAAGTACCTGGGGGTACACATGGACAATAAACTGGACTGGGCTAAGAACACTGACGCTCTCTACAGGAAGGGCCAGAGCCGTCTCTATTTTCTGAGGTGACTGAGGTCCTTCAACATCTGCCGGACTATGCTCAGGATTTTCTATGAGTCTGTGGTGGCCAGTGCTATCCTCTATGCTGTTGTGTGCTGGGGCAGCAGGCTGAGGGTGGCGGGCACTAACAGACTCAACAAACTGATCCGCAAGGCCAGTGACATCGGAACGGAGTGTGACTCTCTGATGGTGGTGTCAGAGAGGAGGATGCTGTCTAAACTATCTTGACAATGTCTCACACCCACTCCACCATGTGCTGGTCAGGCACAAGAGTACTGTCAGTGGGAGACTCATACCACCTAAATGTACCACTGAGCGCCACAGGAAATCATTCCTGCCTGTGGCCATCAAACTGTACAACTCCTCCCTCTGAGTGGCCCTGAGACTATTTCACCCACTGTCAACATGTGCAATAATTTATTTTAACTTGTGCAATAACCCCATTTTACCTTGACTATATATTCTGTGTATTATCTATTTATACTATATATATTGTGTAAATAATCTTGTTTAGGTTACAATCTATATATATATATATTAACTTTTATTTTTTGTTAATAATCCTGTTTATTTGAACTATATATTTGTAAATACTCTTGTTAAATTTCTTATATTTTCACTTATCTTTCCACTCTTGCAAGGAGCACCTGTAATGCACATAATTTCCCCTCAGGGATCAATAAAGTATTTCTGATTCTGATTCTGATGTCCATGTGCAAATTTATCACCCATGCTCATTACGATCAAAAAATCAGGTCCTCCACCATCCAGACCTATCTAGCTGGTATGAGCTTCATTATCAAAGCAATCACAGGCCACCATTGTCCTTCTATCTCTCACTCTCATGTCACAATGCTGATCAAAGGCTTGCGTAAACAGGAGCCCTCTCTTACAACTAGACACTTGCCACTCACCTCTGACCTTCTCAGCCCCTGCATTTGTTCACTACGCTTAGGCTTTGTATCCCCTATGGTCGACCTAATCCTAGAATCCATGTTTCTGCTGGCTTTCTTTGTCTTCCTAAGGTGCTCCGAATTTGCCCCGACTTCATCCGCCTACAATGCTGCTCATCATTCCAGTCTATCTGACATCACCATCCACACTTCTGACTCCCTCATATTCACACTGCTTAGGAGCAAATCAGACCAACTGGGAGTTTCTTTTCCTATTTACATTTCCTCCTCAACTCCTATCTCATTCCATATGAGCCACTGACCATATACATCAGCTCTAGGTATGCAGCCAAAGCCTCACCTCAATAACCACTCTTTCTCACCGAAGCAGGAAAAATGGCCACTTGATTCTGGTTCCAGAAACATTTCCTGAAAGTCCTCTGCATTTAAGGCATATCCTCAGAAAACTACTCAAGCCATTCTTTCTGCATTGGCTCTGCATCCACAGCAGCTAGACTGGGCATCTCAGATCAACAATCCAGGTCCTCGACCACTGGTCATCTCAGGCATATTGGTATACATCCACAGCAATCTTAGCGATCGTTGTCAAGCCCACACTGAGTCTCCCTTTGCCCGATCCCCAGTTCATCCTCCCAGACTAACCTACATCCATTCACCATTCCTCAACAACTAACACCTCCTGAATTACAATTAAACAGAAGACATATTGTTGTGGCGTGGTCCTTGGTAGTGAAGCTCCATTTGGCTGAACTCTCAATGCCTTTTGTATCATGCACTAAGCACTTCATTTTGCACAGGTTTCTCACTCTTAAAAAGCCTAATTAAGCCTAAAAGTTAATCTTGTTTGTATATTATACATAATATCCCCTGCTTATGAGTTAAATTTAGGTTTTGGCCATCACTGTCTGCAGAACAAAACAAACAAAAAACAACAACAAAATACTTCTCAGGGCTTCATCACTTATTTGTCATTTAAAAATATATAAAATTGTATTTCACACTGCAGTCAAAAAATGACTTAAAATAAATGAGTTATGGTAAAGCTGTAATTAACAGACATTAAAGGTTTGTCTTGGTCAATGATAACATTTCTTTCTTTTTTAGTTTTTTTCCCCTCCTTTTACTTACCTGTCAAGACTACCCTATGAATTCAAAGACAATGTTAATAGTTTTGAGATGCAACAATATTTTTTTGTTTGTCATTCTGCAATTTTGTTTGTTTTTTATTAGCCGTGTGTTATGATTGTTCTTTTATACAGTCGTGGTGTCATAATGGATAATATATATATATTTGTTTTTGTTGCTGTTTTTATTTTTTTTAGATGACAACATATGGTGCTATTCTTCACAAAGGGTCTTTCTGTCGGAACTCTTTCAACATTTTGGATCTTCTGGTCGTCAGTGTATCTCTCCTCTCAATGGGCATGGAGTAAGTGGAGTCTAGAAATGTATTGGATAAAGCAATGCCGTGTGCTATCACACCAAGAGAGCAAACAACAACATATTGCTTTCTAGTAAAACAATACACCAGTAAAAATGGTGTGCCTTTGTTTGTAACATCTAGATCCAGTGCCATCTCAGTTGTAAAGATTCTAAGGGTGTTAAGGGTACTCCGGCCCCTGCGGGCCATCAATAGAGCCAAGGGACTCAAGGTATGAGATATCTATCAATATACCTGCTGTTTTAAATGGCCTAAAACTCACCTGATTCATCATATGTAATATCTCTTGTCTCTATAGCATGTTGTCCAGTGTGTATTTGTTGCTGTCAAGACCATTGGAAATATTGTACTGGTCACCATGCTGCTGGACTTCATGTTTGCCTGCATTGGAGTCCAACTTTTCAAAGTGAGAGAAGAAAATACAATGCAAAGTGTTCCGTAATACTATATTTAGTAATGCTAACCATTATCTATCTGCCTTCTCATAAATACACTGTTGTTGCCTTCCTTAGGGCAAGTTCTACGCTTGCACAGATCCTGACAAAATGACTGAGGAAACATGCAAGTAAGGACTTTGGTCTGTTTGTTAGAACAGTGACACTGCACATTGTTATTCTAGGATTCACAAGCTCTACACAAAATTATTCAAAGGCAAATGTAATCCAAAGTGCTTAACTTGGAAATTAGAAAGAACCTGCAGTAAAAAAGGCACATTTAACAGGTCCACTTGCTACCTTTTTCCAGGGATTTTATTCTCAAGTTTTCATGGAGATTGCCCAATTGTCATTACTTTGGCACAAGACTAAATTGGTGTGTTACATCAGGTGTGACAGCTGTGGGCCTAATGCCAGGTTCACACTGGATGCAGAAGCAGTATGAAGCACACTGATTTTCCACAAACTTGCCAACTCTCCCGATTCACGCGGGAGACTCCCGATTTTTAACCCTATCTCCTGCGATGCTCCAGGTCAGTAATTTCTCCCGCTAATCTCCCGATTTTACAGTGAAGGAAACAAGTAATATTATGGGGGATATTTGTCGCAGTATCTGGCAACCCTGGCCTGCCTGCGCGTAAGAGGCAAGCCGGTGACGTGACTCAGTCACTCGCTGGAGGCAGTGATACGCCAAGTAGCGTTGATACTGCCGGAGAAGAAGAAGAAGAAGAAGAAGAAGAAGAAGTAGTCACTCGCTGGTTTCTGTCTTCCGCTCAGTTCAGTGCCCAGACAGAGATGGATAGAGAAAGAGAGACACCTGACGCCAGGGCCGTCCGCGGAAGTGCTGCAAAGCGCAGCACACCGAAATTCTCGTGCGAGCCAGAGCACTTAGGTTCACATCAGACGGGCATTTCTCCACGCTGGTCAACAAGCGGTTCTGCTCCCAGCTGTTGTCTCCGTCACCCGGCTTGACACATTCGCTCGTGGCTCAAGCAGAAAATAGACCAGACACCGAAACAACGGAGTACGGAGCTGCGCAGCGCGGCGCAGCCGGTGTGGATGACACAATCGGTTAACACGTGCGCCAAAAGGAAACTGGCTTCACTTCGAGGCTATTCGCAGCGCTTCCGCGGGCGGTGTGGCCTTGGCGTGACACTCCTCCGAGGGTGGCACAGACAGTGGCACACACTTTTTAATTTGATGTGCAATAAATACTGCATACTAAATGCATTGCAGTGTAACCGCCTCATTATTTAGCCTTCTGGTACTCATTTCAACAATTAAAACTGCTAATTTTTTCATTGTCCTCAATGGTAAACAGAATAATTTATTGAATATCAAAGAAACAACATTTTCAGAACAAGTTTCCTTCATCAGGTTTAAAATACAAGGCAAGAAATGACGACAATTATACGCACACCCTGCAAAGGAACCTTGTTCCTTGGGCCGATAAACCGATGAAAAAAATCTCCCTATTTTTCACAACCCAATGTTGGCAAGTATGTTTCCATGAAGTGCTGCCCACCTGCTTTCAGTGCCAATGTTAACCTAGTGGGCTGTTGACACTGTGCGTAGCACCAAGCGCCCTGGACGGCTTGTGATCTGCAACCATAGTTTTTGCATCATTCCGTAAGCCACGAGGAATCGTCACAATATCCAGGCACCGCTGCGATGTAAGTTAACCTGGGAGACAGTGGAGCACAAAGGCTCCGGAGAAGAAGCCAAGTTAGGGACATGCAGTACACAGAGAGAGAGAGAGAGAGAGAGGGAGAGAGAGAGAGAGAGAGAGAGGGAGCAGTGTTCTGGTGGGATAATATGGCCTACTATTGCTTTTTGAACATCAAGGATGACTTGAACAGGATGAAAAAATTCTGTGTGTGGTGAACAATATACCTCTGAGAAACCTATAAAAGATGAACTGAACTAGTTTGAGTATACCAGCTGATGGAACTGACAACTGTATTTCACTGACATCACCATTTTATGATTTAATGTGACGATTGATTGATTGATTGATTGATTGATTGATTGATTGATTGATTGATTGATTGATTGACTGATTGATTGATTGATTGATTGATATAACATATCTGTAATTCAGACTAGGACAAAGAGCATTTCCATTTTATCATATTATTATTCACTTTATTTTAAAAGCCTGAAATATGAGCTGTTTAAACATTTATTTAACCCATCACTGAGAAGCAGTGTTGTGCTAGTTACTGAAAAATAGTAAATAGTTACCGTTACTAGTTACTTCATTAAAAAATAACTCAGTTAGTAACTCAGTTACTTAAACCAAAAAGTAATGCGTTACTGAGAAAAGTAACTTTTTAGTTACTTCCCCCTCCCAAAAAAAACTAAATTTTAGGACTCTTGTCACGCCATGACCTTGACGCATGCGCACTAGTGTCATCTGTACTCTGAGTATGTCCTGGCTGTAGATGACTGAGTGGGGACACTAGAGGGCACTAGGTGCTTTTCTTTTTTGCAGTGTAGTTTTTCTAAGCCACAAAGAAGACAGCGTTGCTAAGAAGGATCATGTTTTGGGAAACTCAGCCCTGCAGCCCAAAACATTTCTTAACTGTACTGGCCCGTAGATACATCGCCTAAGCAACAGCGGATGGAGTTTAACCAAGGGACTGTTAGACTACAACTTGACAAAACAACTGAACGGTATAGGAAACATGCAACCGTCTCCTGCATTTTACACGTTTTACAACTACAGTAACGTTACTTGGATACAAATATGGAAAATAAGCTAAAGAGAACATTTGAAGAGCTACATGATGGTGTCGAGTCTGTCACCCACCGCAGACATTGTCTGTCTGCAAAAAGCTTCCTCGGGATAACAATGGATATCATGTCACTGGATATAACGTTACTGGGACTAAAAATATACAGAAGCGCTACCGCTTTATGTAATGTTACAGCACTGTGGTGAGGCCAGCAGGTCGACAGTGACTTCAGAGATGGTGAGAGACATGTTTCATTAAGATGCTCTGGTAAGAATTGTTCATATACCTCTATCTGACTTAACTATCTTTTATTGTTTAGGGTTAAAATATTTTAGTGAAAGGGAACTGAAGTTTGTGAAGGAATACTGCATGCTGCGTGCCATTTTAAAACCTGGCCAAAAATAACGGAGTAACGCAGCGTTTGGTAATGGTAACTGAGTTACTGAATTTAAAAACTAACGCGTTAGAGTATTAGTTACTGCCAAAACCAATGCCGTTACTAATAACGCGTTACTGCTGAGAAGCAGGTAAGACGCCTTGTAAATCTATTAATAAATGCAACTAAATACTGCCCTTTGTTAATGATATTGATGTTAACTTCATTTTCACAAAAAAAACAGGATTTGTTTCCTTTACCAATGTTTGCCCCACAGAAGACAAGCTGTACCATTCGAATACATTGCATTAGAGCAGTAGAAGAAGGGTTCTATCATAGATGACACTTCATGTGGTCATACATCAGCAAACCACTGATTAGTAGATGTTATTGTACACACTGCAAACACTGCAAATAGAACAGGAAAACAGTCTTGGGTGGGTATCAGCTCTCTATGCTGCTATCTTGACTGTTTTGTGTGCGACATGCGACATGCGACATGCGACATGCTGAGGCTGAGCATGTCGCAGGTAGGAGAGACATGGTGTGTCCTTTAGTGAATGAAGTTGTGGATGTTGGGGCACAGTTTATACAGCGGCTGCTGCATAAGGAGAAGGTGATTAGACCCTGTTTGGATTTCTCCCTGGAGGAGTGTCTGTATGAAAGATAGCCTACTGTTTGTCCTCACAGTCTTTCATTTATCTAACAATCTGTTCCACACAGATATATCAAATATTACACATTGTGGATTTACATTATCATCGGAGCAAATTTTATGCATTGTCCTGTGATTCTGAGGCAGCAGCAGTTTTCATTATAACATCAGACACACTGAACACATCAGCGAGACAGCGGTTTGTCGGGCCGTAAGAAAAGTGACTCTGGCTCTGAAAAGACTTTTGACCGTTTTTTTGTGGTTTTCCTTGGACGTGAATCAGAATCAATTATCAAAGTATTTGCAACGGAGCATCGGTGGCTTAGTGGATGGAGCAGACGCCCCGTGATGAGACGGCCAGCACCTGATGCAGCCGCTGCGGGTTCAAACCCAGCCTGCAGCCTCTTGCTGCGCTTCATTCCCTCTCTCCCTCAACATTAAACTGTTTTGTTTTTTAGAGGCAACAAAAGCTTTGAAAATAATCTTAAAAAAGAGGAATTCCAAAGAACTGCAGGTTTGTCAGTGTTAATCAGAAATGAATCTACGTTACATGATGCAATGAATCATGAATACTTTTCATATATTTAAAGATTCCACGGTGTAACTGGCTCATTTACGGGACTTAACATCCCATAATAGCTCCATCTGAGCATAAAGGAGATTACGTGAATCAGAAGTCATTTCACAGCAGTTCAGCAGTTCAATTAACCTCAGCTTAATATTGACAGAATGAAGAAAGTATAAGCAAAACTTTTACCAGTCTGTACAATATCTTTGTGTTTGATTTTGAGTTGCTGCCCAGTGTGTTTGGGCTCCATCAGATTACAGCTGAATAAGATGATACAGCAAATTATATTAAAATATTTGAACTGTAATGTGTGTAATGTTTCTGTATTTTCTGTATATTAGACACATTAACACATCACATTGCATAACACATTACCTACTAACACTGTCACGTTAAACAGCTGAGAGTGGGACTCAAAAGCGAGACTCGGAGACAGGAATCGGTTAAAGGTGCTTTAATTGAATGTTGTGGCTGGATGGCGAGGCAGTGCAGTGAGGCAGGGCGAAGGCGGGGTGGAGAGACGAGGTGGTGGGGCACAACGGAGAGGCACGGTGAAGGACGGGGGCAGATCCAGCAGGCGCAGGCAGAATGCAGGTGAGCGAGGAGGATTCCTGATCACAGGAGAAACAAGGTAAGTCACAACGAAACAGCAACAGGAAACACTGGCAACAAGATCACTGAAGGAGTCGAGAGTCAAAACACAGTATACCGCGTGGGAAACTGGACGATCTGATGACGAGTGGCTGGAGAGACCGGGCTTTAACTGAGACTGATGAGAATGAGGAACAGGTGCGTAGCCTGCACACCTGCTGGCTCGCTGGACCCGCCCCTAGGAGAGAGGAGACACAGACACGGGGGAGGGGAGACACACTGGGAACACAGACTCATGACAAACACACTCTGCAGTCTGTTCCCATCACACCTCACGCTGTTTAGCTGAAACAAGCGGCTTTCTGCTTTCGGCCACTGGATATCACTTTATCTGCACCCCTCTGATGATGTCTTTTGGTGCTCGCTGTGAAAGTGCCTCTCTCAGTTTGAACATACTCAGAGTTGATTGAACTGATTCTGATCAGCTGTTCTGGAACCGAAAACTGAGAAAAAAGTTTCTCAGCTCAGGCTCAGTCAACCCGGAGATCGGGATTAGGCTCAGAGTTTGTTGAGCCTGCTTCCTGAAATAGAGCCCAGGATTACAGCCAAAAGCGATATAGTAACAAACAGCATAAGCATTCCTGTCCTGCAGTTAAATCAATACTGAACACACATGACCTGCAGCCTACACACAAACAAACTCCATCATTTTAGCTGCTTATGTCATTTGCTCACTGTTATGTCTGCCATTGAGCACTGATTATTTTTGTATTCAATTTAATTCAATTCAGTTTTATTTATAAAGTCCAATATCACAAATCTGTTAGGAACATATTTTTAGGTCTCACACGGGCGGCACCAAATATGTAGTGATCAACATATTAGGCTTCACCAAGGGACACCAAATATGTAGGGATTTAAATTCAGGCTTCACACGGAGGCATCAAATATGTTGGGGTCAATTGGCTATCAGAAATAATTAATAATTACTACTAATAATTAATAATTATGTTAAATCATGTGACTTAATTAATATTAAATCACCTCGTGGGGCACCATTCCCGTAAAGGGAAAATGATAGCCAGTTAAAGATATCAGTCTCATAAAATATGCTAAACTATTAATTTGGAGTTTTGATTAATAATTAAATTAATGACAATAAACAAAATTAACAGTAAAGCCTGAAGGATTTCGGAGTTATGACGCAGCAGAGGTTGACTATTCATTCACTCTTGTGCAACATTAAACAGACAGCAGGTATGATTCCAAAGAATTATATTTATTCACAAACTAGCAAAGCAAACCAAAACATACACATTCTAACTAACTATATACAAGCTTGGTTTGTGTGTGTGTGTGTGTGTGTGTGTGTGACAGAGCGAGAGAGAAAGACAAAGGCGGGTGTGGTGATCAAAGAGCTGTTTGGCCTACAAACAAAATGGCTGACAACAGAGAACTACAAGAAGGCCAAATCAAAGCTGGCTTCAGATCGGGGGAGGTGTTTGTCTGACCGTGTGGTGAGGACAAAGACAAAGGAAAAGACACGGGAACTTTGAGATGCCTGTTTGGGTGTAGCTCTGTTGAAAGCCTATTTGTTAATGAGTCTATATCAATGTAATTCGTCTTGTAAATGGTCTGGATTAGTGCAGAGATTGTTTAGTTGGGTGCAAGAATCTGTTTGTGAACAGTATTAGCAAACTAAACACATAGCTTTGGCGAAGCCAACTAATCAATGACCTAACTGCAAACAATCACAGCAATAACTCAATGACAGCATTAAATTACATACAACAAGTTAAATAGTCTTGCTTAGCCTGTAAAGCTGTGATAAAGCTATGCCCAGTTGTTACTTTACCAATCCTTGAGTGGATGGGAGAAAGAGTCACTTGGTGGTGTACTGCTTTGTTAGCCGGCAGAAGAAGGCTGGGAAGAGCTGTGGTTCCAGCTGCATTCTTCGCTGTGTCCTTGTTCCAAAGGTTCTGATCCGAGGAAGCCAGTCGCTCGGGGTCCTTGCAGAGTAGATCAGGAGCCAGAGCCTTCAGCTATCAATCAATCAATCAATCAATCAATCAATTTTATTTATAAAGCCCAATATCACAAATCACAATTTGCCTCACAGGGCTTTACAGCATACGACATCCCTCTGTCCTTATGACCCTCGCAGCGGATAAGGAAAAACTGTCAGGCTCCTTTCCTGTGGAATCATCTTCCTGTTGCGGTCCAGGGGGCAGACACCATCTCCACATTTAAGACTAGACTTAAGACTTTCCTCTTCGATAAAGCTTATAGTTAGGGCCGGCTGAGGCTTACCTTGTACCAGCCCCTAGTTAGGCTGACTTAGGCCTAGTCTGCTGGGGGACCTCCTATAATACACCGGGCTCTCTCTCTCTCTCTCTCTCTCTCTCTCTCTCTCTCTCTCTCTCCCTCTCTCTCTCTCTCTCATGTCCTGTTACTACATTTTGCTAACTCGGCTGTACTGCATGTCACTAACTCGGCTTCTTCTCCGGAGCCTTGTCTGCGAGCCACTGTCTCAAAGGTTAACTTATATCGCAGCGGTGCCTGGATAGTGTGACATGTGTGATTGTGCTGCTGCCGTGGTCTTGCCAGATGCCTCCTGCTGCTGCTGTCATACTTAAACTGTTATTATACAGATATGAGTATTGTCACATATGTATACTATCAGACATTTATATATACTTTCAACATATTGTACCACAATAACCAGAATTATAATTATAATATTATTATATCATTACTTTCATGAATGTTGTTGTAAGCTACTGTCATTACTGTCTGTCTTGCATCTCTCTCTCTGTCTCTCAAATTGAAATTCAAATTCAAATTCGCTTTATTGGCATGAATGTTACGAGAACTATGTTGCCAAAGCATCAAGACTCTCTTTCTGTCTCATTGTGTCATACGGATTACTGTTAATTTATTATGTTGATCTGTTCTGTACGACATCTATTGCAAGTCTGTCCATCCTGGAAGAGGGATCCCTCCTCAGTTGCTCTTCCTGAGGTTTCTACCATTTTTTTCCCCATTAAAAGGTTTTTTTGGGGGAGTTTTTCCTTATCCGCTGCGAGGGTCCTAAGGACAGAGGGATGTCGTATGCTGTAAAGCCCTGTGAGGCAAATTGTGATTTGTGATATTGGGCTTTATAAATAAAATTGATTGATTGAACTCCGAAACAAACGTCAGTATTTAGAGATGATTCATCATGAACGTAAATGAACTGAAATCAATCGGATAAATAGGATTAAACATAAAGGTCCAAAAGACACCGAACTACAGAATGGCCACAATCAGAGGGGTTAAAGAGTACGGAGCATCCCACTGGGAAAAAACAATGCAGTACAGGGTGACCACCTAGGATTGACATGTTCTACCCTGTTGTCCTTTATGAGCCCCCAGAAGACAGTGCAACCTTAGAACAGCCGTTAGTTTCAGAGAGGGCATCTTAGAGATCAGCAAGAGCAGGTGGCCATTTGTTAGCATGCCCATTTCCAATCACACGAAACATGAAGTCATTCTCATTGGACTCCATCTAGCACATAGCCAAAGTCATTGAGATGGGAAACACAGAGACACAACAGGTTGAGGCATCAACCTTCACTGCTGAAGTCAACAAAGTCAGTACTTCTAGCACCACCTTGACTGATACTTGGTGACCAGGTGGTTGACCTCAGTCATCTTCATCTGTGTGGCGAGCGGGGGAGGGTGAAAAATAGTGAGATAATTTAGTTAACTACTTTTAAGATAATTTTGATCAGGCCAACCACGTCCAAACGTGGAGGCGTGAGCAAACAGCTAGTAAGGAAATTAGTATTATAAAATTAATTACCAGTTGCCAACAACGCCACCCCAGGAATTTCACCGGGAGAATTATGTTAACCCTTTATACAGTGGTTAAAGCACACAAGTTCGTTTACTAATGAAAGCTCGAGGCTGGGTCCAGCGTACAAATTCAGTTCATTTTATTCATCAATATATTATTTTTAACACAGTTTTTCAATAAAACCTTTTGTTCACACACACACACACACACACACACATTCATTCTAAGGCAAACCCACAAAATACGCCAAGGAAAGGCAAATAACTGAATTGGTTTTTAACTCAGGGTTAAATTAATTAAACCCACATAACTTAACAAAAACCAAACAAATGCAACGAAGGAAAACTATCAAGGAAACAACCCACAGCAAAGAAACAAAAATTATCGGAAGTAATCTTGAACTTATCAAAACTGATAAACCCACATAAACATGCAAAGCAACCAAAACAAGCAAAAATAATAGCTAAATAAGAATAATTAAACCCAAATAAACATGCAAAATAACCCAAACACAATGAGTAGGCCTACTAATCCAAAATAATTGAACGCAAATACACATGCAACCTGAGAGCAAAGAAAACAATAATGTTTGGGGGGGGGGGGTTGTGCTGAAGCAGCAGCTAACCACACACACGTTAACCCTGCCATAGAAAGAAGCACATTAGAGGCTAAACAATAACTATGCCGGTAAACTCAGCATTATCAGATCAACATACCGTTAGGCGTTGAATGAGCATGACGAAGGTGAGGAAAAGGAGCACTCCGCAACACAACGGCACAGTTACAACCGTGACCCAGATTAACAGCTGATTACTCCCCGCTGCAGCACACGTAATGAGGTACAGGGGAAAAACAAAGTCCCGCGACTGACTCTGACGAGGGAGAGGGGAGACCCAAGTCCAGGAACTGTATGAGGGACAAAAGCCAACTTTGATGACGACTGGAAAACTTTAGAAAAGCACACAGAACCATGCAGCAACTGCAACATACCTAAGAACGGCAAGCCAAGCGATCCGGCAGTGAGGCGACCAGGTGAGGCAACCAGGGGAGGCGGGGCACCCAGGAGCTTCAAGGCAAAAGGGCTCCAAGTACACAACCACCCACGTTTATAGACTGCACCCCAGCAGAGATAGGCTGATACTGCAGCACTAATTAAGGCACAGCATGACTACAGTCCCATACTGCTACATCTAGAACAACCACAGATAGTCAAGGAAGTGCTCTATGAGGAGTCTTAGTGTTCTCTTGGGACAGCAGTGACATTGGATGTATCCTGTTTCTCCAGATGTCATCAGGCTCAAAGACAAAAACCCTGTTCAGAAGGCTTATGCTTCCATTCCCAAGCACGGAAGTAAAAGAGTACATCCAGGAGTTGTCTCAGTCAGCATGTGCCAGACCTATTGTTTGTGTGAGGAAAAAAAGATGAACTATTGCACCTTTGTCTCAACTACTACTTCTTTGTATTACTGACGAACAAAAAGATTGTGCCCAACAGACACCCCCTTTCTCACATACAGGAGTTGACTGACTTACTTGGGGGCTACAGTTGGTTGCTAGGGGGTTCACGGCACCTGACTGCCTTCACAACCTCTTCAGGTTGTCAAACCTGCCAGCAGCCTTACAAAGACACTCTGAGGGGTGTTCCTTATTTGGATAATGTCCTCTGCTTCTCCTGGCCCTTTGAAGGGCATGTTTAGGTGCAGCACCATGTACCCCAAGCCCTGCAGGACCACAGGGTTAAGTGTAGGCTAGAAAAGTGTGAACTGTTTTGCAAGGACTTCAGGTATATTGCTTAGCTGGTGTCGGCAGACGGGGTAAAGGGTGGATCCAAGAGATGCAGAGGCAGTATGGGTATTGACAGAGAAATGCTCCACAGATAGTAGAAGATGTTTCCTGAGCTATTGCAGAGCATATTTGCAAGATTCTTCACGCATAGCGAGGCCGCTATATGAGCTGTTCTAGGTATAAGTCCAGTTCATCACAACCAAAGCCTACAAGGGGACAAAAACAAGGGGCCCTCATTTGCCTTTATGCACCCCTGTGGAGTGGAGCAGTGAACACCAGTAAGCAGATTCTTGAGCACCTCATAAACATTCTGACCAACCCACCAGCGTTAGCAAACCCAGACGTTAACCATCTCTTCATACTCCACACTGATGGCTCTCAACAGGGCCTCGGAGTGGTCCTCTGTCAAAGCCACGATGGAAAAATTAAGATAATTGGCTTTGGGTCCTGCACATCAACATCAGCAGAGCATAATTCCCATCTTCACAGTGGCAAGCTTGAGTTTCTGGCCTTGAAGTGGGTCAATTGTCATTGTCTATACTGATAACAATCCCTTGACTTATGTGATGAGCACTGCTAAGCTGAATGCAGTGGGCCATCCTTGGCCATCATTGGTTAAAGGAGAATAACACAGAACTGACTGAGAACAGATGCAGGACATTGGACATCTCCACAAGAAAGGAGTAAACTGCATGTGGAGAATGGCACCCCTCACTCACCTAAATGACAACAAAGGACCTGTTGGTGTGGAGAGAGCTTTGAGCCTTGCAAGAGAACGATTTTATCAACCTTTCATGAAAAGTTATAATGAGGAATACATCACCAGGAAGTGTCTTTGCATATAGCAGAAACAGCCAGCTTCACAGAGACTGGGAGTCTTACATCAAGCTCACAGCTTGAACTTGTTTGTATAGACCAGTTCCTTATGTATTTTCATTCAAAATTTTTGGGGAAAAAAATCCCATTTCATAGTTGGGGGGGACAATAAACAGTAAGATTTTAGAGAATAATTCCAGGGGGGGACAAGGAAAAAAAGTTGTAGCCTGTCTTTTATACAACATCTTTTACC
>NC_065529.1:342590-343477 GCF_006386435.1 Epinephelus moara
TCCCGCCGGACACAGGTTCCACACACTGGTCTTATTCAGATCGTAATGAACTCTAAAGATCCATCACAGGACGTCTCCCTTCTAGATCTGAATTCACAGCATGCTCCCCAGTGTCGAGTCACAGCAGTAGCTGACTCAGACTTCCCGATCACCCCCCGCAGGGATGCCGACAACCCAACCTCTTAATTTGGATGGTTGGGTCTGTTTTTAATGAGTGATTATCACAATATTACACCCAATGCGCGCCCACTATGTGCTCTTGAGTCCTTCACTCAGAGTCTTACCATCCCGCTGGACACAGGTTCCACACACTGGTCTTATTCAGATTGTAATGAACTCTAAAGATCCATCACAGGACGTCTCCCTTCTAGATCTGAATTCACAGCGTGTTCCCCAGTGTCGAGTCACAGCAGTAGCTAACTCAGACTTCCCGGTCACCCCCCGCAGGGATGCCGACAGCCCAATCTCTTAATTCCTTAGACTCTGAAACCTCTCCTATTGGAGATTTTAGCCCGGACTCAGTCCTCAGCCCTGAAATCTCTGACATTTGCAGCCGATTTAACAATAAACCCAAATAGAACAGGATAAGGATAAGAAAAGAAAAGAAGTAGACAATAGTGTTTTTAGCCCTGATTTAAAGGAGCTGACAGTTTGTTGGCCAAGGGTCCAGGCCGTGATGGCCTATATCACTCCTGCGACTCCTTGCCACCAAAAAGTGCTCTTACACAACATTTAAGTTTAATTTCAAAAACCGGCTCTGTCAGAGATTTCAGCTAGGATCTCTTGTCCCTGGCTCTGAACCATCTTGAATTTGGTTGGTCGGGTCTGTTTTTTAATGACTGTATAGGACGTCTCCCTTAATAATACACCCAATGCGCGCCCACTAT
>NC_065529.1:343585-373611 GCF_006386435.1 Epinephelus moara
TTGCAATAATCCAACCTACTAAAAATGAATGCATGAATAAGTTTTTCCATGTCTTGTTTAGACAGAAACCCCTTATTTCTAGCTATGTTTTTCAGGTGGTAATAGGCAGATTTAGTAATAAACTTTAAATGGCTGTTGAAGTTCAGGTCTGAGTCAATAATAACAACAAGATTTCTGGCTTGATTTGTAGCTGTCAATGACATAGAGCCAAGGTGAGCACTGATCTTTGCCCTTTCATTTTTAGGGCCAAAAATTAACACCTCTGTCTTTTCTGGATTTAGCTGGAGAAAATTCTGGCACATCCAGTCATTGATTTGATGAATACAGTTACTCAATGAGAGTAAGGGACTGTAGTCATGTGATGACACTGAGATATAGAGTTGTGTGTCATCAGCATACGTATGATAGGAGATGTTGTGATGTTCCATAATCTGGGCTAGAGGTAGCATATAGATGTTGAATAGAAGTGGTCCGAGAATGGACCCTTGAGGAACCCCACATGTGATCGTAGTTCGCTCAGATTCATGGTTACCAATTGACACAAAAAGTCCCTATCTTGTAAGTAAGATTTGAACCATTGTAGCACAGTGCCGGTGAGTCCCACCCACTTTTCCAATCTGCTAGGTAATATATTATGATCAACTGTATCAAATGCAGCACTGAGATCTAGTAATACCAGGACAGAGGATTTGCATGCATCATTATTCTGATGAATATCATTTAAGACTTTGATAAGTACAGTCTCGGTGCTGTGGTCTGGCCGAAATCCAGACTGAAATGTGTTAAAAAGATTGTTTTGCATCATAAAAGTATGGATTTGCTGGAAGACAACCCTTTCAATGATTTTCCCCAAAAATGGCAGATTTGATATTGGCCTATAGTTACTAATACTAATACTAATACTAATACTAATTGTTGTGGCGTCCAGATTTGATTTTTTTAGGAGAGGTTTTATTACTGCAGTTTTCAAGGTTTATTACTGCAGTTTTCAAGGCCTGGGGAAACTGGCCTGCTTTAAGAGAAGTATTTATTATCTGCTGTATATCTGGAGCTATTCAGTTAAAAATGGTTTTAAAAAAGTTTGAAGGCAGAATATCAAGGCAGCATGTTGTGGGCTTTAATTTTGAAACCGTTTCTGTTAGAGTTGTGTAATCTAGGAGGCTAAAATGTCCTAGATTAACCGGAGGACAGGAAGGCACAAGTGTTATCATTCCTGAGCTGGAGCTGCACACTGCCTGTCTTATCTGTAATATTTTGTTTGTGAAGAAGGCTGCAAAGTCATTACATGACTTATTGGACAGTAGTTCAGGAGGGAGTGATGCTGTGGGGTTGGTCAGTCTGTCCACTACAGTGTGGGGGCATTACTACTGTTTCTATTGATAATCTCTGAAAAATATGATTGCCTTGCATTCTTCAGTTCCTGGTTATAGTTGCGAAGACTCTCTTTATAAATGTCGTAATAAACCTGGAGTTTGTTTTTTCGCCACCTGCGTTCAGCTTGTCTACATACTCTTTTGTATTCTTTAACCAGTGTGGCGTTTCTCCAGGGTGCCTTTTTCCTACCTGACAGAACTTTGGTCTTAATTGGGGCGATAAAATCAATAACAGTCATAACATTGGAACTAAAACTGTTTACAAGGTCATCAACTAGAGCTGAGGGCAGGGTTGGTGATGGTGTAAAACCCTGGGTGAATAATGCACAGATGTTATCATTTATATAACGCTTTCTGATCACCTCTGCTTCACTTTTCATAGGATTAGCAAGGGTGGTCATTTTGAACGAAACACAGTATTGGTCAGATAAAGCGGCATCGTTCACCACAGCCTCAGAGTTATTAAGACCTTTGGAAATAATTAGATCTAATATGTGTCCTCTGTTATGTGTTGATTCTGTGACATGCTGAGAAAGCCCAAAGTTATCCAGAATA
The DNA here is from genome assembly GCF_006386435.1 of Epinephelus moara. Lineage (NCBI taxonomy): Eukaryota > Metazoa > Chordata > Actinopteri > Perciformes > Serranidae > Epinephelus > Epinephelus moara. Next base: position 345,514 of record NC_065529.1, read on the forward strand.
TTTAACATTTCTTTAGCACACCCATCTGTAAGATTATCAACATGAATGTTAAAATCACCCACTAAAACAACACAGTCAAAATCCATGCACACAATAGACAGCAATTTGGCAAACTCATCAAAAAACCTTGCATCATATTTGGGGGGTCTGTAGATGGTCACTAAAATTGCTCGACAGGGGGATTTTAACTGAGTGGCAACATATTCAAAGGAGTCAAACTGACCATAAAACATTTGCTTACACTGGAAGCTGTCCTTGAACAGAGTGGCAACTCCGCCTCCTCTCTTATGTATTCTTGCTTCACTAAAGAAACTAAAATTTGGAGGGGTTGTCTCAATCAAAACTGCTGCACTATTTTCCTGACCTAGCCAAGTTTCGGTTAAAAACATAAAATCAAGTTTGTGCTTCTTAATAAAATCATTGATTAAGAAGGATTTGCCAGCCAGAGACCTGATATTTAGAAGTGCTAATTGTGAAACGCTTTCTGGCATAAGTTTAGAGACAGACTGTGATTGACATGAGATACATATCAGATTTGATAGGTTGACCGTCCTTGATTTTCTGCAGTTGTTTTTATTTTTTCCATGCCACCGGCTGTGTGAAATTGCCGGCATAAGGGGGAAAGCGGCATGGTGACTGTCCTATCTCTTCTTTTCTTGACATTCTTGCTGGCACAAAGACAATCTCTGCAGGCTTCTTGTAATGTGGAGGACAGAGTCACAGACCGTGACGTCATCATCATGGGAGGCGGTTGTTGTTTTGGGAGCAGTAACTGTCTGTCTGTCTGCTCCCTGTGTGCTGACCTTCCTGCTTGTCAGTGCATATATGTTCTGATAAGATGACTCGATGGTGTGAGGTATGTTGTAGCCAAGATGTCTGGAGCCAAGGTTGTTTGGGTGAATCCCGTCTGGCATGAAGCGGCTTTTTATGTTCCAAAAAATATTAAAATTGTCAATAAATCCAACCTGTTGCTCGAGGCAGGCTGATGACAGCCAGGTGCTTAAGCCAAGGAGTCTGCTGAAGGACTCGCAACCTCTGCCGAGTGTTGGGATAGGTCCAGAGATGAAAGACACTCCTGAGTGAAGTGTTTCCAATAAAAACAAAAAGTCTTTCTTTAGGGTCTCAGACCCAGATTTATTCTTGAGGATGTCAAATGAGCCAGCATGAATAACAATCTTCTTAATATGTGGCCGTGTGGACATGATGTCTGGTAGCATAGCTGCCACCTCTCTGACTGATGTGTTATTCACAGTTAGATTTTCAGTCCTGGCCATTTCCACCTGCCTCGTTATAAAATCCCCAATCAGAATAGTGTCTATCCTCTTAGCTTTGTTTTTGGCAGAATGCTCTCTGGCTCTTGGCCTGGCACTGGCTTGTGACCCATTAACTTTGTTATTGCTCAGTTTCATAGTCTCACCTTTATGAGTTAAGCGACTCTGTTCCCTCTGTTGCCGCTCTGTTTCCGTGATGTGTGCTAGGGGGGACACAGAGCCGTCCGCGCGGGGAGCCTGCCGGCTGTCAGCCGGGAGGGGAGCTGCTGGCAGAGGATGACTCCCGGACTGGGGAGACGTGGGACGGGCTGCATCATCCTTGAGCTCATCGGAGTCCGGCACTTCGACCCGCGATGACAGAGGCTCAAATCTGTTGGAAAGGCTGAGGTGGGATGAGAGACCGACGCCGAGCGAGGTCCTTTTTTTGCTCCGTAACACCACCTCCGACCATTGCGGCTTACGACGGGGCGTTGAACTGCTGGGCTGCGGAGGAGAGGAGGTAGGATCCCAGGCTACTGTGTCCTGAAGAGCAGCTTTTAACAAGGAGATCTGTCGAGACTGCTCGTGAGCCACGTCCAGGGTGTTTGTCAGCACCTCAGATTGGGACTTGAGTTCCGCTGACAGCCTTCGGATGTCTTCCCTGAGGTTGGCAATGATCCTGTTTTTCTTAACGAGTTGCTGGTTTTCATTGGGAGGGCTGGATGTAGCCATTAGCTTAGCAAACCAAGCTAAGTTGCTACAGGTTGCTATGGGCAGTCTTGACTTGGAAAAAAAAATCAAATTATACCCAGCTGTATTTATCAATGTTATCTGCAATGTCAGATAACAACACTACAACAAAGGCAATCGGTGGAACATGACCAAGATATTAATGATATCATCTACCAACAGGCATACACACATGAGAAATGTTGCAGACAGTTTATATTATCAGCCTGGATCTGGGGCTTGTTGTAACAGTAAATGGGATGTGTTGTAACTTGTGTAAGTTAAACTGTGTCTGTGTGAGTGTACATCTTACCCCGCGATGCGCGATGTGGGCAGCTGGGTCCAGCCACACGCTGCTACTGCTGCCAAGTACTAACCGCTGCTAACCCCGCCCGTTGTAAAGAGTGTAGGATATACCACTACTAGGAATGGGAGGGGGGCACTAAATCTTTTAAGATTTAAAAAGCACATTATTGTGCGATTATAATGAGCATCCCTTACATTGTGCTTTCAATAAATACTACTGCATTGTTCAAAATTTATTGTGTCTCAAATTATTCTAGGGGGGGACAGCTTTACTGGAGGGGGGGTCATGCCCCCCCTGTCCCCCCCCGGGATTTCCGCCCCTGCATACAACCACATAGTGGTAATTGTAGCTTTAGTGACTGCCTGTAAACTTAAAATGTCATTCTTCATCTTCAGTATCATATTGATCTTAATCCTAGTTTTTAGATCTTGAGTCCTTATCGTTCTCACATTGTTTACTGCAAAAGCAAAAGTTAGTGCATCGAAAGTCATTTGACCTACAGGAACATCTTAGTGTTGAATAACCTCATGTGCGGTGGCATCTCAACATTTCAGTGATGGCCTGAAGAGCAGGTAGTACATCAGTGGTAGTGGGTCTCAACTGGCCTTTATCATCCATTTTGCTGAGGAACGCTTGCCTAACCCCAAAGTCGAGCTTGCACATGTAGCTCCCCCATCAATAAGCTGTTAAACTGCATCCTCTGTAGGTGGTAGGTAAATACTCTCTGCCTTATACTGGTCAAAATGTGCCATCTCAACTCTGGAATGTTTCTTATTGTGATTCTTTTTGAGTAAAAGTCAAATGTTTGAGTCACGTGTTTCTGTTGTTCCTCCGTTACTCTTTAATGATCTGAAAGCATCATCAGAGCTTCAACAATGTCATCCTCAGCTTTAAGGAAGATCTTCAACCATGTTGCGTTATGCCTAGTTAACACTTAATGACTTGAGCCCTGATTTGCCACTAATTTAAAAGAATGTAAAATATATTTTGGATCTCCCCACCAGAGGCCCCAGATAAGATGCAAATCAGTGATGGCTCCCCACTCACAAAATTGGTGCTCGAACGCTATCTGTTCAAAAATGTGAAGTGACCAATGCAAGGCAGACACATTCCAGATAGTCAGCATGCTAAAAATCTGGACCTATCAGGGACTCAGGTTGAGAATAGAGATAAGATCTAAGCCCTGTGGTGCTTTTTCCCCTCTGTATCTGTGTCTTGAATCTGCTTTTATCCATCCACACAACATTCACTACACTTTAAAATGAGCTTGGGGTATGCAGTGGAGAGACGCCCACACCCAGAAGACTGGAAGTATATACCATTTCATACCATTGGCATAGCTTGTAATGAGGTATCTTTTGTTATAGAGTGTCTCTGGAAAGAGTAACAGAGAGAGGGACAGAGAACATGGACTGTTGCACACAATGTATAATATAACCTGTATTCTTTTATTAATAACCTATGATATTTGTAAGCACCACGAGTTGACAAACGCATCACAAGACATAGGCCTATTCATCGGAGATTCCTCCTGGTGAAGGATCTTATAGTGTGTGACCCCTTTGTTTCTAGTCAGTCATGTAGTGTGAAAACCACAATAACTTCCAAGACTCCCGATTACAAGACAAGTTGTGTAGTGTCAAAAGTACTTTGGAAGTTGTGTGAGTTAGAGTGAAATGAGCTTAAACCGACTCTTGCAAACCGTACAGTCAGCAACAGAGAATGCATTCTGGACCTACAATATCCCAGAATGGTTAGATCTGCAGAGCACCTGAGGCCATCAAGATTGCAGTGTTCTTTGCCAGCAAGTCATAGTTGGCCATTGCCAAAAGCAGGACATCTGTGTCAGAAGAGAGGAAAGTAAGTTGAACATCTGCAGATTTTTGTTTTGCTGTTGATACAGCAGAGCAGATCATTAACGTGTCAACTTTCTCATCATTGTTTTTGCTGAAGCTTCCAATATCTTTGTTGCTCTTTGTGCAACTAGATGTTGAGGTGATGTGACCAATTTAGGGGAAATATGGCTGTATTTTAGTGTTAATTTAGCTAAAGAGTTAACATAAATTAATCATTTATTAAGCACATGAAACGATACAAGGTATGACTCCGCTGAAATGTGATCCCCTCAGCTCCTTTAGCCTGTGCATTGGAAGTGAGTCATTTCTTCTTTCATTGTAGGCTACTGTTTTACAATCTGGCTGCAGTGTGTGTGTTTATGGCATCCTGGAAATTCTGTTAATCCATGGTCTCTTGTTGTAGAGAATAAGAATAATAAGAATAAGAATAACTTTATTCATCCCCAAGGGGGAAATGAAATTATCCGTCAGCTCATCTATTATGTGTCAAAGAATTATAAAGCCTGATGGCTGTTGGTATATAGGATCTTCTGTATCTCTCTGTCCTGCATCAAAGAGAGAGGAGCCGTCCACTACAGTTTTTTTTCGTCCATCAAGGTGTTGTGGAGTGGATGATCTGGGTTGTTCATGATGGCCTTGAACATCTTCAGTGTGCATCTCTCCACCACCTCCTCCAGTGTGTCCAACCTGACTCCAGTCACAGAGCCAGCTCTTTTGACTAGTTTGTCCAGCCGCCTTGCATCTTTGTGTCTGATGCTTCCTCCCCAGCAGACTGCAGCATAAAACAACACGGTTGCCACCACAGACTGATAAAACATCTGCAGCATCTTACTACAGATGTCAAAAGATCTGAGCTTCCTGAAGAAAAAGAGGCAGCTCTGCCCCTTTTTGTAGAGAGCGTCTGTGTTTAGGGACCAGTCCAACTTATTATCCAGGTGTACACCTAGATACTTATAGCTTGGCACCACCTCAATGTCCACCCCACAGGTATTCACTGGCTGAAGAGGGGGTTTGGACCTGCGGAAATCTATGATCATTTCCTTGGTCTTTGAGGTGTTCAGGTGGAGACAGTTCTTGTGACTCCAGTCACTGAAGGCTTTTATCAGGTCCCTATATTCAGACTCCTGCCCATTCCTGATACATGCCACAATAGCAGTGTTGTGCAAGTATTTCTGGATGTGGCAGGACTCAGAGTTGTATTTGAAGTCCGCCGTGTACAGTGTGAACAGGAATGGAGCCAGGACAGTCCCTTGCGGAGCCCCCGTGCTGCTAATGTCCCAGAAACACGGTCCCCCAGCCTGACATACTGTGGCCTTCCTGTCAGGTAATCTGTGGGGGGCTGCCACATTGGAGTTGTACACAAGTTGTGGAGGAGGAGGAGGAGGAGGAGGAGGAGGAGAAGCAGCATTGGAAGTGGGAGTGGCTGCTGTATTGAATCTATTGAAGAACTGATTGAGTTCATTAGCTCTTTCTGCATCACCTACCACTGGCTGTCTTTTCTTGTTGTTGTAACCAGAGATGGTGTTGACTTCTCTCCACATTTCACGGATGTTGCTGTGTTGTAGATTCCTCTCCAGTTTCTTTTTGTATTCCACCTTTGCCATCTTAAGTCTCTTCTTCAACTGATGTTGCACTTGTTTGAGCCGTGCTTTGTCACCATCTCTAAAAGCTGCCTTCTTCTCATTGAGGATTGTCTTAATGTCACTGGTAATCCAAGGTTTGTTATTGTGTAAACAGCGTACAGTCTTTGTAGGTATGACTGTGTCTCTACCAGAGTTGGGTATAACGCGTTATAAAGTAACGCATTAGAGTACTTTGATTAGTTTTTGCAGTAACGAGTAACCTAACGTGTTAGTTTGCTGTTTGAGTAATCAAATACTTAAGTACATTTTCAAACAAGACATCAGTTACTTCCGTTACTTTTAAAACGCTGGTCCTTCAGCTCTGAAACAGCAACGGCTGTCGTTTGGTTCTAATAACGGAGATAACGTTAAACCTGTCAGTTTGAAAGAAGCCACAGAGCTTGTGGCTCGCTATGTGGTCGGAGAAATGCTGCCGTTGTCTACGGTGGAGTCTAAATAGATGGAGTAGGACTCGCTGACAGACATATTTCAGACTCAGGACTTGCATTATGCCTGGTACATGCTACACGCTGGTACTCACCATTTATACCCGGTCGTCTTTCATGGCATGTGTGATGTCATCGGGTTATTTTTGTCCTATTTTTATTACTTTCACCATTATTTGAGTCACTGCCAGAACTGTGTCTGTTTATGTGCCAGCCGACATGTTGTTGTAGTCACCTAAAAGCGTCAGCAGATGACAGGAGCTACATTTGAAGCGCCATATGTAAACTATCAAGCTACTGTATCTTCCACAGGAAATTCTGACAAATGTTTCAGAATAAAAGCCTATTTGGAAAATGGAGGGATTCTCTCAGCCGAGGTTATAAGGGGCTTTTAATTTGAAACAAGTGTTGAGTTTGAAATAACGGTGCGATATGTTAACTTTATAAAGACAACGGAGCGGATAAAAAGTAAATATATAAACACACAGAGGGATTAATAAATAACGGACCGTCTATAATGTACTTTGTTTCAAATGAAGCTGGGAGCCTCTGCAGTTGTGGTGAGGAAAAGCCCCGCCGCTATTTGTTAATGTTATTACTTCATGTCCGACCGTGAGGATGTACCATTGTTTGCTAGCTTGATGCTAATGACAGTAACGTTAACTCAGTGGGTTGACAAAGTGCCTCTGCTGTTTCACACCATCATTTCCCCCTTTTACTCTGTGTGGTAACATCCCTAGAGGAAATATTAAAAATGCTGGGGTGTTGTTGTCATACAGTTGTCTACGGCAGCAGATTGTTCTGTGTTTCTACTGGTCAAAGTGACGACTGTGATGGGAGAATTGGAACTCAGTGAAGGGCAAGTGGTCCATAACTTTAATTCTGGAGACAAAAAAATGTAGGCTTAGCGCCCTGTGGTCCATTGCCCAATAGGAAATGTAGAATACTCAAAATTACTTTAAAAGTGCTTGAGTTAGGCAACTTTTCTCAGGGAGTAACGTTGGAAGTACTTTTAAAGTAATTGAGTTACTTTACTCAGGGAGTAACGCAGTAAAGTAACTAGTTACTTTTAAAAAAAGTAACGCAGTAACGTACTTTGATTACTTTTAAAGTAACCCTTACCCAATACTGGTCTCTACAGAAGTTGATGTAATCAGTAAAACAGTCAACCTGTCAATCAATGTCCATGATGTTCTCCTCTGTTTCCAGCAGCACATCGCAGTCTGTGCATTCAAAGCAGTCTCTTAGAGCCTCAGTAGCCTCTGGTGTCCATTTCCTGACTGTGAGTTTAGTTGCAGGCTGCCTCCACACACGGGGTTTGTAACACGTCTGCAGAAGAACCAAGTTGTGATCTGACCTGCCCAGTGGTGGTAAGGCAGTGGCTCTGTAAGCTTCTTTGACATTGGCATACAGCAGATCAAGGGTTTTATTTTCTCTGATTGGACAGTTAACAAACTGTGTAAATCCATCTCTGGTTCACAAATAAAGCCAGGCCCCCACCTTTTTTCTTGCCACTAGCTTTAGAGTCTCTTTCCGATTGTATGAGAGTGAAGCCAGGTAGATCCACGTTGGAGTCTGAGATGTTTTGATTCAACCATGTTTCCGTAAAACACATGAGACTGCACTCATGGTGTACTTTCTGAGTCCTCACCAATATCTCCAGTTCATCACTCTTGTTGGGCAGAGAGTTGACATTTCCCATGATGACTGATGGCAGAAAGGGCTTATATCTCCATTTCCAAGCCTTCACCTTTGCACCAGCATGGCAACCACGAATACACCTCTTTTTCTCGGCTGGAATAGCATGGTGTCCTCCCGACTTGCTCCGTTTCAACGATAAAAGCTCCTCTTTTGAATGAACTCTTCTCCTCACAGAAGTATCCATTACTAGTTGAGAAAAATACAATAAAAATTCAGTAAAACTAAGTAAAATTGCAGAGCAAACAGACTTTGTTGCTACTAGTTGAAGCGCATGTTCTATCTGTGGCTGTGTGTTTTGGGTGCAGTTGCTTCTGTTGTTTTACAAATGAAATCCACCACAGACTCAGTAAATTCATTAATGACATCGATGGAGTTGTCCTGGAATGTGCTCTATCCTCTGATTGGCCCCACCTCTCGCACCTCTCGGGGGATGTGTTGAAGTATGTTTACATATCTCAACCTCAACAAGACAGTGGTATGGTCGCTCCTCCTGTACACAGGGAGTGCTGCTCTGCAATCACCTCTGAATGGCGTATGGCAGTGATTCAGGGTGTTTATTCTCCTTATGGCGCAGGGCGAGCAGGAACAGGACAGCACCTCACATTCATATTGTCACACCAGTCCTTATTTATCATTAAGCACACACTTCCTCCCTTTCTCTCGCCAGAGTCTTCTGCTCTGTCAGATGTCTGTGCTTATGTCATAGCTGTCAAGCAAGTTCTCAACTGACAACTGCTAAATAACTTACTGTGGTTAACATTAGATTGGTATGTCAACCAGTGGTTAACACTAGCTACTCAGCTAACCTTTGCTGTTGTTTCACTAAAGCCAGCTGCTAACGTTACCTAGCTGGTTGCCAAGTGTAGTAATAAGAGGTATGATAACAAGAGATACAGCAATTATTTGCCTAATACAACACACATTATAGGCAGATGCATCATTAGATTAATTTCTTAATGTATTGGAAATGGTCCTATTTGTTTCTCTGTCTTGAAAAATATGTAATTAACTTATAAACTCAGAACCCATTTGATTTATCATTAGGGACCCAGATAAAAAGAATTTATGGATGGTTGCTATTTTGAAAGTCCAAGATGGCTGCCACAGAGACTTTGAAAAAATGGAAACATTGGTTTTGAGGTTTGTCAGACTCTGAACTTTCCAAAAATGTTATAGTTTATAAACTCCCCAAAGGTTTTGAACGAAGGTTGAAATCAAGACATAGTGACCCTGACTAGTATTGACTTTCTTCACCTTGAGACCAGGTATTGAGGTAACAAGTATATTCTGGTGGTAGTCGGCCACTTCACCAGATTTGTCCAAGCATATCCCACCAGAGAAAAAGGCTGGCAAAACTGCTGCTAATAGGATTTTGAATGACTTTGTCCCTTGGTTCAGATACCCGGCCAAACTCTACCGTGATCAGAGCAGTGAGCAAGAAAATGTAATTTTCTCTCAGGCAGTTTGCTGACATAAACCATTCCAGGACCTTCCCTTTCCATCCACAAGGCAATACTGTGGAGAGGTTCAATCAGACTCTGGGCTCTAGTTTCGCAGACCGGGCGTGGCGGAGTAATGAGAGTTTACTCAGTTCGCCATGGCGGAAGAGAGCAGCAGCATCAGACGGCCAAACTTCTCCCAGGAGGAAACTGATGTTTTGGTCCAGGAGGTCCAAGCTCGCAGTGTCCGAATATACGGAACTGCGAGCAGACCTCCACGGGCTGATGATGCAAATGTAGCCTGGGAGGAGGTCACCACAATTGTAAATCAATGTTGCGTTTCTCTCGTGCGCGCGCGCGCTCTCTCTTTCTCTCTCGCAGTCTCACTCGGTTTCTTTTCTTTTGACTTTTCTAAGATGACAGTTGCTGAATATATACTCCCGATCTGATGCTGTGGCTGTTTGTGGTTGGCTGAGGGGGATGTGAACTCATTTGTTTTCAACTGTGTTAATCAAATCAGGTTGGGTTTCCATTACGCGTGCCAAACGTGCCAAACAGTGCCAATCCCCTTTGATCTGACATCAGATGTGACATCGATATAGAGATACATTTATGTGCTGATTGCAGATAGTTGCATTGAGTTGGTTTTGTGGCTATTTATTGCATCGTTAATGTGCCTGATATTCTGGAAACCTGTCTGTGAGGTTTTGGTGATGTGTGCGCACTGTCCGCCAGTAAGCTAAACTTTGGCTTACACCGGCTGCGCTCCGCCTGCGCTGACAGTAGACATGGTTTCAGTTGGCAAGCTTTTAGCGCACCTTCGGCAAAGCCTTTTGGCACGAAACTGTCACTGTGCCAAGCTGGATCTGTCGACACCTCCCCCTGCTGCGCCGCCACACCCATCTCAGCGCACCTCGGTCTGCCAAACTACCAAACTGAGCGCGCCTCGGGCTGCGCTGGTCGAAACTAGCTCTGTGCGGGGTTCGCCACCCTGTGCCACCCTGCGCTGCACCGGGAAACTAGAGCCCTATATTGCAAATGCTGCGAACATAAGGTGACAGAGAGAGAGAGAGAGAACTGGAAGAATCATTTGCTTCATGTCATTCATGCTTACAATTGTACTAAGCATAAGTCAACAGGCTACTCCCCATGCTACCTACAGTATTATGTGGTCGCCATCCATGTCTTCCTGTTGACCTCCTCTTTGGTTTGGTGGTAGAGGAAAATACAACAGTTTACAACACAGCAAGAGGCTACTAAGAAAAATGGGCAGAGAAAATGATTGAGGCATATTGGACAGCAAGCACCAACAGCCAACGGTCCAATGCCAAAGCTAAACATTATTATGAAAGAAAATGACAGAGGTGTGATTCTTCAGGTAGGAGACAGGGTCCTTGTCTCAGGCTGCTAAAAGAAGATGTCCATGCAAATTTATATCCTACTGGGAAAAGACAATCTACATTGTCAAAAAGCAGCTTGGTGTCAACCCAGTCTATAAGGTGAGCCCTGAGACTGGGAGCCATCCCATCTGCACTCTCCATAGGAACTTGTTGCTCCAATTAAATTACTTACCTGTAGTGCCTCCAGCCACAAACATACCTGTTAAGTCTCAAATGGGAAATGGAAGGTCAGCAAAACCACTGAGCACAATCAAACAAACACAGACAAATGAGACAAATGAATCAGGTGAAGAAGAGGAAGGACCACAATATTGGCTGCAGGTATGTAGGGAAATTGTCACTGAGGAAAAACAACAAAGATAAAATGAAAGGATGCCATGGGCTGATGAACCTCAGTCTTACAATGAGCAGGAGCTGTCTCAGGCTAATGACTCTGACATAGAGGTCAAGAAGACCCAGCCGGACGCTCAGCCTACATTGGTTAGGTCTACCAGAGATGGATGTCGTGGCCAGATTTTCACTTACACCTCTCTACACCTCTCGCCTACCAGCCACATGTCATTGTCTCTCTCTCTCTCTCTCTCTCTCTCTCTCTCTGTCTCATTGTGTCATGCGGATTACTGTTAATTTATTATGGTGATCTGCTCTGTACGACATCTATTGCACGTCTGTCCGTCCTGGAAGAGGGATCCCTCCTCAGTTGCTCTTCCTGAGGTTTCTACCGTTTTTTTTCCCCGTTAAAGGGTTTTTTTTGGGGAGTTTTTCCTTATCCGCTGCGAGGGTCATAAGGACAGAGGGATGTCGTATGCTGTAAAGCCCTGTGAGGCAAATTGTGACTTGTGATATTGGGCTTTATAAATAAAATTGAAATTGAAAATTGATTGTTAGTGTCATAGGGAGGCTTATTATAATAAGTTCTGAGTTGGAGGAAAAAACAGTTATTGACAATTTTCCATAGAGCACTCAGGAAACGTCTGGGGGATGACAAACCTCCACATCACCTGATGCTAAAGATTCGCTATGGTCATGTCTTTGATGACATCTTCCACAAGATAACCAGCAAGAGAGATGAGACTAGCTTTCCAAGGGCAGTGCATTTCGATTTTCAGTGACCTCCCTCATTAAGTTGCCAAAGTCAGAGTGGCTTTCACCTCAGCCAGGAATACTGTTTTTTTCCAGCCAAGGGTGACACACCACAGAGCTACTGTTGCCCAAAGAGGCCCTTGCTTTTTTTCACAAGTGCCATTTCAGACTGTGGTAGAAGAGTGGGATGGTAATGTAGTACTATTTATGCCCGGCCCACAGATATTACAACTTAAAAACAGCTTAACAACTTTTCTCTTTTTTAATCTAAAGGGAGCTGTTGGGAGCTTTTATAAGTTATTTCGGGGTGGAATAGTTAGAAAATAATTACAAATTATAAGTAGCCTAATTCAGTATTTTTTATATCTAAACATCATAATGGACATATAACTGTTTGGGCCCTTTTTCTTGGGGGGCTAATGGTTAAGTCCACCCCTTATTACTATGGTCATTCTCTCATTTTTTATACAAGGTCTATCCTGTGATTACGCTGTTCTCGTCACCCTAAATAACACTTATCCAGATCAGTGCAGGTGGTGTAGAAATGCAGGAAATTTGTTGTAATAAAAATATAATATCACAATGGAATAACAACAACAACAACAACAACAACAACAACAACAACGATAATGATAATAATGATAATAAATAAAACTTAAAAGACTGGAATTTTCTGGTCTCACACTGGAGGACAGAGGGCATGATTAGTAGAATGGAAAACCTTTCATCTTTGAACAGAAACAGGAGTTACCATTCCGCCTCTGAAGCCTGCAATATGTGATTGAAAGCTCTGAAAAAAGAAAGTGGATCTTGATTAAGATTAACCAGATACTCCCCCTTGTACCAATATTTGGACTTCATTAACAAGGTATCTACATGACCTGACAGGTCTTCAGAAGCACAGAATTCTGTTTCCTCATGTACAGACCAAATAAGGTATTTAGAAGTCTTAAATTGCATTCATAAAAATCCTAAATAGTTTCTATGCTTGCTGTAGGCAGTAATGTTAGCTATAAACAGGTATTCTGGCTGACTGCAGGCTGGGGGGAGAAGTAGGATTGTTGCTGTTCAATCCTTTATTTGTGTATTTTTAATCAACCACATAGCTAGCCCTGTTCAGAACTGCCTCATCCACTGCATGAGGGACAGTCTTGGATGGTTCTCTTAGAAAAGTTTAGTACTGTCATTGTCATGCAATGGCTGGGATATACGGAAATGGGGCTAACTTATGTCATTACTGCTGGCTACAGGAGCAAGAAAACTGATTGTCTCATAATGTGCAAGTGTCAGTTTTAGTAAAAATACTAATCAAGGTGATCCTGCCTATTTGTCTTTCCCTTCCACTTTGTGGCTCAGAGGCTGGTTTATAAAGTACCAGGAAGGAGCACTTCATGAAATGGAGGTCCACAAGAGGGAATGGATCAACTCAGAACTTAACTTTGACAACATTCTCAATGGGATGCTGGCTCTTTTCACCATTTCTACCTTTGAAGGATGGCCAAAGTGAGTTATGATCTGTACTATGCTAATTCTTTGATGGTTTCTATTAATTTCAGCATTGACATACAGATGTCTGCTGTAAGCAGCTTCTAAACAGTTTACTCAGTGGCATTAAATATATCCACAATCCATTTTTATCGATTTGGGGTTGATTCTCTTTTCTGTCTTCATATTGCATATATGTGGATTTGTGTGTGACTTTTTCTTTTTTTTGCATTTTTACCTAGGTTACTATATAAAGCCATTGATTCAAACTTAGAGGACAAAGGCCCAGTGTACAACAACCGAGTGGCCATTTCAATCTTCTTTATCATCTACCTTATCCTTATTGCCTTCTTCATGATGAATATATTTGTGGGCTTCGTCATCGTCACCTTCCAGGAGCAAGGAGAGCAGGAGTATAAGAACTGTGAGCTAGACAAAAATCAGGTATGTTAAAAGTGACTGGAAAGATAAATAAAAATACTGTTGCACAAGGTCAAAGTCAGGGCTGAGCACACACAAACACACACACACACACACACACACACACACACACACACACACACACACACACACAGTCACTGACACGGACACGCCAAACAGGCAGTAATGTAACTTGAGAGCAGAGGCCACGACAGAGAGAATGAAATGCTAACACAAGCAAATTTTACTCTAGCTGCAATGACAATGCTAATTGCCACAAGAGCAATAGACCCTAAACATCAATATCAATCAATTTTATTTATAAAGCTCAATATCACAAACCACAATTTGTCCTTATTAAAAAATACTGGAATACAATACAGGCCTATATTCTGCTTGTTGACTGCCATCAGCATATCTACAAATAAGGTGAGAATCACAGATGACAGTGGCCGATGTTTTTCTGTTGTGTAACATACATTTTTCGCAGGCTAAACAGCAGAGCCTTAGACCATCAGCACACTGTCATCCTGAAGACAACAGGAAAGGTGTTTGGGATGAAAAGAGGAAACCTTTGGAGCAAAAGGACACAGTATACTCACTATAGATGCGTGACAGCAGGGGTGTCAAACTCATTTCAGTTGGGAGCTGCATACAGCCCACTTTGATGTCAAGAGGGCCGGACTAGTAAAACTACCGCATAATAATCTTATGAATAACAATACCTCCAAATTGTTTCCTTTCTTTTAGTGTAAAGAATTACAAACACAATTAATGAACAATCTATTCACAAAACCTGAGATGTCTTCAGAAAAATAACTGCTATTTCAACAATGTGTCTCAGTTTTTCCACATTCCGTCAGTCTATTGTTCACTTTTAGTCTACATGTCCATTACAATTTATAGATCACAGTGGATCTAAAAAGGCACAAAACATTAGTGCAAAAACATTCTGAAAACATTCACAATTAATGAAAACAGCATTTAAACAGATAATGAACAGCCCGAGATCTGGCTCACTCGTATGCTGTCATAATACTGTGTGACAACTTTGTTATGGCCTTGCATCATTTTGTTCAGAATATTCAAGCGCTCTGTAATATCCACCGTAAATGCAAGGTCCCGCAGGCATACAACATTCTTCAGCTCCGGCACTGGTTTTCCTTTTTGCTCCATAAATTGTCCAATTTCCTCTTGTAAATCAAAGACACGCATCAGCACGGCTCCACGGCTTAACCATCGTACTTTGGTGTGGTACAGCAGGCCATGGGTAATGTGTTTATCAGTAAGAAGGCTGTCAAACTGATGATGGTTCAGACCTCTGCCTTAGATGAAATTAATAATATAGTCAACCACTTCAAAGACATGATCCATTCTTAACGACTTGCAACACAATGCTTTCTGGTGCGAAATACAGTGAAAAGTCCAAAAACTGTGCTCTCCATTTGCAGCCTGCACTTTTCCTCTGAATTTTGTCACAACACCTGACTTTTTACCAATCCTTGATGTTGCGTCATCGGTAGCCAGGCTGACAGTGCGGGCCCAGTCGACCCCGACCCTGTCCAGTGCTCCAACAAGAGAGTTAATTCATTCATTAGTAGTTAATCATTAGTAATTTGCTGTTGTGGTGTCTGTCATTGTCACCAACTTAAGGAACTCCTTGGTGACAGTCAAACTCTCATCACCACCACGAATGAATATGGCCAGTTGAGTAACATCGGTAATGTTCGTGGTCTCATCAACTGCAACCGAGAATGCAGCAAATGACTTAACCTTGTCCTTAATTTGACTGTCAAAATCTCCAGCAAGATCGGAAATCCTTTCTGCTACTAAATTTCTTGTCAGACTGATGTTGGTAAAGGCCTGGCAGTTGTCGGGGCACACAATTTCTACCGCCGTCAGCATGCATGTCTTCACAAACTTGCACTCGGAGTACGGCTTTGATGCTGATGCTATTTCATTTGCAATAAAGTAGCTAGCTTTAACAGCTGCATCACTGATCTCTCGGCTACAACTAAAAACAGACTGCTGTTTCCTCAAACCTGCCAGCAGTTCATTTATCTTCTCTGTTCTCAGTTGTCCTTGCAAAATCTTGTATTTTTTGCTATGATTAGTCTGATAGTGTCATCAAATATCATATTCCTTTAGCACTGAAAGGTGCTGCAAACACACCAAGCACACTGGCTTCCCATTTACCTGTGTGAATAAATACAAACTGATCCATTTTTCTTGGAAAATCCAAGACTCTCTGTCCAGTTTTCTCCTCTTTGATGAAGACATTTTTCACCAGCGGCTCCTGCATGTAATATCTGTAAGCACTTGACTGTGTTGTCACGTGACTCACAGATCCATGACAGATATCCAACTTAGGGCTTCCTACTTTTATTAGGACAGTGGGACCCCTAGTGGACAAATACAAGAACAGCAGTGCATGTCCTCTATAATTTTCACACTTTTCAAAGTCATCCTGAGGGCCGGATTGGACCCTTCAGCGAGCCGGTTCTGGCCCGCGGGCCGTACGTTTGACACCGCTGCATTGCAGGATGCACCCTATTTTGTACCTGATAATGCTACATCATGAACAACAAATCTGTATTGAAATTGACGGGAGGACTGCCGGTTAAAATTAGCTGTTATCAGCACTGCCAGAAGGGTAGAAAAGGCTTAAAAATTATTGGATTTTGAAGATGTGAGTAAGTAAGTATTCTTACCTATGAGTAGAGACTAGAGTCAGAACTGCAAGAGCTGATAGGCATACATGTGTGTATTTAAATGACTTTTTAGCACACCTACAAATCTACCCACATCCATTTTTTAACTGTTTGCCATTCTGTGCAACAGAATTTTTAACCTATATGTGACATGGCTCCCTCTCACAAGAAGAAAACGTGTGATCTGGATAATTACTGGACATTACTAGAATATTTACATAAAATAACAGATACAAAAGAATAAATATATTTTATTCCATTCTTTGCCATCAATACAACAGCACCATCACAACATATCGTTACACGTGTTTTGTTTACTGTTCCCGCCACTATTTGACTATCAGACTATTTGTTCATCCTGTGCCATCCAGAAGGTGTTGTCTGTCTGCCTGATTCCACGTGAGCATAAGACCATCAATTTTTGTTATAGCTTACTATTATGAAATTAAATTACAAAACAACATTACTGAAAACCTGTTCATATTCTGCATGAAAATTAGGGATGTCCCAATACAATCTCAAAGATCGGGATGGGGACCAGTCAAGGTAATTTTTTTAACTGATCAGGATCACCTTTATTTAACTATATCGAGAATGTGATCCTTTATTTTTGTAAGCTGGTGTTTTCTTTCTTTTTTTTTTTTTTTTACTCGTAAAGCTTTCATGCGCAATAATGCTATGAGTGCAGCCGTCATTGACTCCCCAGCTCTCGGCTGCTCCTCTACTCTCTCTCTCTCAGCAGGGGCTGTGCACCACCTGTGGCGCAACACTACACACCATGCACAAAACAAAATATAGAATGAGAGTTATGAGCACTGGTTTTATTTCAGTTAGTGTGAGAAACTGCTTGTTTATCATCTATGGCACCTGGTGTTTCACTGTCCTGCTCTGGGCAGAGACAGACAGTGAAGAGTGAATGACAGCCACAGTCACCACACCACTGTAATAAAGCACTGAAAAATACTGTCTTAAAGGGACAGAAAAATTCCCTCCAGACAGTGACAAGACCAAAAAGATTAAAGAAACATTTGTTAAATTATACTTTAGGTTGTAAAAACAATACAAACGAAAAACATTAAGGAATGGGTTGGATGGAGGGACCTTTTTTGAAGCCCATCACTCATCCAACTGGCTCCCCATAGTTCAACACTGCTGCGCTTCAGCACTCTGTTGACAATTCATTTCTAGACGTTAAAACACACAGACTATGACTAGAAAAAAAACCTTCAAAAGGAAATCATTATTTTTAAAGATTTTCATGGAAAAGTAGGTGAAAAAGTGTGTTTTGTGGTCAGTCATAATTGTGACCAGTGGGATAATGTGTTGTATCTGCCATTTATTGACCAAATGAACATAATCTCCATTGCAGTCATCAAAATACCCCAGCTCAGTTATTAAAACATTTAAAACTCTGTCACTGGCAGTCCCCAGCATTGCCACTAGAATACTTTATCACATTCTACAGTGACTACTTTACATATTAAAAACTTTTACATTGACATATGACGTGCTAGGTATCCTTCTGCATCTGTTATTGACATTCCAGGACGTGCTACCAACACTGGGACATCAACTAAAGCATGTGGTTGGGTTTAGGCAACAAAAACATGTGGTTAGGTTTCGAAAAAACATCTTGGTTCGGCATTTGAGAAGGGCACACTCGGCTCCCAGGTGAAAGTCCGGGGTTCATTGGACCCATCCACCTCCCCTCCTCCCCACCCTATACAGACTTTCCTACTCCTTATATTACGTCGTTACCAGCAGCGTTTCAGCCTGACTATATCTAGCAGCATGTCATACCGCCCTGATAGGTGCCATCCAGCCATCCAGAGGCATGTCATAACAATGCCAAAGGTTACGTCCAGCTGCGGTTTGGCTGGGGTGGAGAGGCCTTTTCTCCTTCTTTTCTCACTCCCTGCGAGGAAGACCGGCACCAGATGTCCTCATCATCCACTGTGGCAGCAATGACATGGAGAAGGTCAGCAGTGTCAAGCTGGTCAGCATGATGAAGGAGGACCTGCACCAGCTTCACCTCCAGCATCCTGGCATTAAGATAATATTTTCTTCATTGGCCCAAAGGTGCAGGTGGGAGGCTGGTGGCAATCCAGCAAAGATTGACAAGGCCAGGAAATGTGTTAACAGTGTTATGGCTACATTTGTTCATAGTTAAAACGGTGCCGTAATTGAGCACCCTCACATCAGACACATTCATCTCACACCTAGGAGAAATTATATGTTTTTAAGTAAATTAGTTAATTGTCTTAAAGACCATCTCCAAACGCAGTGAACTGCTTACAGTTGGCAGTGTCACTGCTTTTGAATTTGGCCTTTAGGACACATTTTGTTAGGCCTGAACATAGCCCAGGCTATCATGGCTAATGTTAAGTTTTTAATATTCATCTATAACTTGTTTAAAATTTCAATAAATTCTATTTACATTTGCACTCCTTTTGTCTTTGTTACTGACTGAATGTTGTATTTCACAATCAAATCTGACTGTCAATTGAAAGGGCAAACAAATCATACACTACAGATAAAACATAAAGCATTAATGTTTAACATTGTCATTGACAAATAATTAAGCAGTCCATTTCTGTGTGGGCCTGATTATTTTAACTTTGTACTTCAAGATAACTAAGCACCTTACACCCAGCAGCAAAGCCTGAGAAGATTTTGGAGAGTAACCTTTGTTTGCTGCTCTGTTAGAAGTCTAGTTTTAACACAAAAGAATGTGACTGGATAAAAGGGCTGAAAGTGAAAAACAAAGAATTAGCTGGACACAATAGTTTTGAAGCCCCCAAGGAGGTATCACTTGTTCGCTATGTTGCCAACTCTGAGAGGGTCTTCCTCAGGCAAAGGTATTGTGACATTTTATAGTGAGGCAAACAGAAACATAACCAGCCAATTGTGTGTTACGTTTTTTTAGCCTCACTATATAAGCCTCAATACCAAGCAATACCCACAGAACCTTCTCATATGTCACAACGTCACAAATAAATAATACCTCCAATGGGACTTAAAACTATTCAGTGTGCAGATATTTCCTTGTTTTTCACAAAAGGAGAAGAGTTTCTCAGTGAAATTTCTTAATTTGTCTTAAAGAAATGTTAAAACAAAACCAGAAAAAAAGCACACTCACCACCAAAATGATCTTATTGCTGAGTAAGTGGCTGTCATTCATAAAATAGTTTTGTGTTTAAGTTCTGTAGATATTTGACTTTATATTTGAATGTGATTTTGAATTTAACAGTGTACTACCAAGACAACTGGAGTAAGAATGTACAGTATGCAATTCATCCGCATTAAAATAATTGTTGCTATCAAAAGGAAACTGAACTGTTCTCAAAGCTCACTGCCACTGTGGAATCATGCTATGTTCGGCTGTCTCATTATAAGAATATTTTTTTCCATTGGTTCTTCACAGACTGTGTGTGGGGAAAAAGGTAGTAATTCTCACTTTGATAAAGGGTCTTTGCATAAAAGGCACTAAAATGTTAAAGTTGGTAAATACATGTCATGTTCCTTGATTGATAAAATCTTCATTTGGCCTTTTGCATCAGGGGAACACTAAACTGCACTGGTGTGTCAGTAATTTCACCTTATCAGTAATAGTACAGAGCAAGCTGTGCCCTAATCGAGTACTTAGTAATGTATGACAATTAGTAATTTATGTAATGCATTTAAATGTATTATGGACAATAATTCATCATTTTAAACTAATAAGTTTCTTGACTCTTTGTGAGGTACTGTATGAAAAAAGGTGTCTTTATCCTGGAGTCAGTGCTGAAGTGATGACTCTCAAAGTGTTCACTGCACAGATGGGAAGTCTTGTTTGGAGTCCAGTTCTGTCTCCTCGTGTTGAGTGTCCACTGGTCCAGTCTGTCTGGGTCACCTAGAGGAAAACTTTACACAGACAAATAGATATTAAAAGTAATATATGTGTTAGCTACCTACTTCACAGACACCTTTACATGCAAACAATAAAACTTAAATTACTTCAACGTTCAACAGATCATAATCAATTTATTTTAGCAACACAAAAAGATGGTGGCCATCACAGTCCTCATATTCTGTCTGTGCATTATCTATTGTTGTGTAACTACAGGCCTATATCATACACTAATCTTCTTAATATTTTATATGTGACAGTCAAATGTCACATTAGTTTTTTTTAATTACGTTACACACCTTATTGTAATTTCACACAGTTCGCCACTTTTTAATTTACATACACAAGTATAGCCTGAATGTGACGTTAACGTTACACTGCTCATATGACAACGTTAACATTTCATCACGTTAGCTAACTAACGTGGTGGACCTTTATTTTCAAACCTCACACAGCCTCAGCCTTTTGTTCAAAATATTCTCTCCCTAAATGCCTAAATCCTAACACTTCTCTGTCAGGCTCTGACTTCGATGCATCCCTGGACTGGCCTCTTGCTCGAAGGCTAACCGTTAGCTGGCCGGTTAGCTAGTTAACGAGCTAAGCTTGTGTTGTATCATATTGTCTGTGGCTCTGTAACTTGATGTGGATGTTGCTGCTGTGATACAGGTCGCACTTGAAAATGAGACCTCTGGTATCAACGTGATTTTACATGTCCTAAATAAAGGCTTAATAATATAATAATAAGCTGACAAGCTAGATGGTGACCGCAGACACCAATACACGCTGCTGACAAGCTAGGTGGTGACTGTGGTGACCGCAGACACCGATACCCGCTAATTAGTGCTAACATATAAACATAAATAAAATAATACTAGAATTTCTGACTTTCACTTACTGAAAAACCTGCAGCACAGACTTCTTGGACGGTCTGTTGGTATAATTAATCGAACAGCAAGCCATATTACTCCAATATTTGCCTGAAAAAATATCCAAAAGGCAACAAACATGGCTGGGAGGACAGGTTCAATGCCTTGAACATGGGCACGAATTGGCTGAGATGACGCCGAGCAGATGGCCGAGTCTGAGCTCAGCTCCGCACAGCGGAGCCAGCGGCTAGTTAGCATGCTAGTTAGCCACCCATGACGGTGCCACCTGTCACTCAAAGTGACCACACCCTTAATTATGCGCAATTTCAAACCTTAAACCTTTAATACCGGCGGGAGCGCAACCAAATAAGATAGAGCAATAATTCTTTTTGCATTTAAAACCGGAGGAGTTACTGTAACTTACCATGCATTCATCATGTCCCAGAGTGCTGTTTCCTTGCACTGACAGGTTTGTAGAAAAACAGTAAAAAGCGCTAAGAACAAAAACATAAACCTATTCACAGCACTTCCTATGTTGGACTAAACATCATCACGTTGTGAGCATGAACTGTCACGTTATTTTCTTGCGTGTCTTTCTCGCGACACTACCCGTGGCAACAAGAAGTGACGTCATTTCCCGGGAAATTCCCCTCTTTCTTCCGCAGTAAATATTTCTTTCAGCTTGCTGTCACACACTCGTTCTCGCTCTCGTTTTATATTTTACTCTTTCACAACAACACTTAGACACACACACACACACACACACATACTCACCACACACACACACACACACACACACACACACACACCAGACACTCACCACTCACTTGCACACATATATTTATGGAACCACAACAACCCGGACGCGCGAAACGGCTTTTCTCCCGGTGCGAAGCTTTTGAGCTAATTACAGCGTCGGATGAAGATTCAGTCCACTCATCTGGTCCGGATTCTGCCGACAGTGGAGATGACGCCAACCTCATCCAAGGGAGAGATCCCTCCTATGACATGTATGTATATATTCATGAAATATTGTTTGTTTTTGAGTTAGAGTAAAGTAAAGAAAATATATATGTAACACAACTGAAAGCATTTTGCACTAAATACACACCATTATTGTATTACTCTCATGTTGAACACATCTAACACACTGTGTAACATCTGTATGCAGAGTTGACAATGATGATGAGGAGGAGGAAGTGGGGGTCTCCTCGCCCTGCACCCCGGAGGGAGGCAGAGGGGGAGGAAGGAGTCGGTCTCCAGCAAACAGAGGCTCCAGGTCAGAGACACTCCCTGGTGATGCAGCTGGCTGGAGAACCGAAAAAGGAGCCACATCCCCTACCACATTTTCTGCCCAAAAGGAGGCCAGGTGTACAGCCACCTCTATCACAGTATGTGGACAATCCCTCTCCATCTGAGCTGTTCAGGATGTACTTTCATCAAAACACTGTGTACCAACACAAATAAAAATGTAGCAAAAAATATTGCTCATCATGAACAGGAACTGTCACAAGACCTATCACAGCTCCCCTGGTGCTATTGAAAAGTAATGTTTGACGTTGAACTTGGAACTTTGGTTGTTCTATTGTAAATAGTTTATTTTGATGTACATGTTGTATTTTTGCTAATTGTGCACAATGTTCATTTCTGTGGTTTGAAAGGATTTTGTGCAACTTTTTTACATTTACAATTTTGAGGGATACAGCCATGATATTTCTGTATTGAGAAAAATGTGTGTAAAAACAAAAATGATTTTCATTTTTTTAGTGGTTTATTGCACTTTTTTTTAGTAATTTCTTTCATTAGTATGGACATATGTCCACACATATTATTAAAATTTGGGATTTAAGGGTTGTATTGATGTATAGCATATTAAAATACTCCAAAAAATGGCCCTACAGCAGGTAAAATTGTAAAGATATGTTCTGGCGGACTTGTTCCATGGTAGGTCATAAAGGGTTAATAACATTTAAACGGACGAGATAGAAAAAAATTAACCCCCCCCCCCACACAATTGTCATGAAAGGGGAAATTAACTATAGAGACCAAAACCATTTTTTGTACCAGGCTGTAAACATATTTCTGCTCTAAAGTTGGGCATTTTAACATGGGAGTCTATGGGGATTGACTCACTTCCGGAGCCAGCCTCAAGTGGACAGACAGTGAGAACTGCAGTTTTTGGCACTTCCGCATTGGCCTCACTCGACTCCCCCGGAGGTTGGGGCTTGGGACGGACAGACGTGCAATAGATGTACAGAACAGATCAACATAATAAATTAACAGTAATCCGTATGACACAATGAGACAGAAAGAGAGACAGAGAGAGAGACAGAGACAGAGAGAGAGATGCAGGACCTTTTATAACCTCACGTCTGGACTACTGTAACTCGCTTTATGTCGGTATTGACCAGTCACTGCTACACCGTCTACAGCTTGTCCAGAACGCAGCAGCCCGCCTCCTCACTGGAAAGCGTAAACACGATCACATCACACCAATCTTGGCCTCGCTCCACTGGCTTCCAGTGCGTTTTAGAATTGATTTTAAGATTTTATTGATTGTTTTTAAAGCCCTAAATGGGCTGGCACCCCCTTATTTAACCGAACTCCTGCACTTTCATGCTCCCTCCAGAGCCTTGAGATCAGCCAGTCAGCTATTACTGGCTACTCCTAGGACTAGGCTGAAGACCAGAGGCGACAGAGCCTTTGGGGCGGCTGCCCCTAGGCTCTGGAATAGCCTGCCCCTGCACATTAGGTCTGCCCAGACCCTAGAGGTTTTTAAGTCTTTTCTTAAAACCCACTTCTTCTCTCAGGCTTTTAACTCAGGTTGAGCTGGACACCCAAACATTTTAGCTTATTTTGATCTTATTTTATAACTCTTGTATTTTATTTTATTGTATTGTATTTTATGTATCTTATGGTTATTATTGTGGTGTACTATTAGGTACCTCATTGTATTTGCTTGTTTATTTCTATTGACCTGTTCAGCACTTTGGTCAACCTTGGTTGTTTTAAATGTGCTTTATAAATAAAGGTTGAGTTGAGTTGAGGACAAACGGTAATGGTAATAGCTTACAACAACATTAATTAAAGTAATAATATTATAATAATAATTCTGGCTTTTGTGGTACAATATGTTGAAAGTATATATTAATATCTGATAGTATACATATGTGACAATAATCATATGTGTATAATAACAGTAGAAGTATGACTAATGATAACAGCAGCAGCAGGAGGCATCTGGCAGGACCACGGCAGCAGCACAACTACACACGTCACACTATCCAGGCACCGCTGCGATATAAGTTAAACTGCGGGACAGTGGAGCACAAAGGCTCCGGAGAAGAAGCAGAGTTACAGAGAGTGACATGCAGTACGGCCGAATTAGCAAGATGCAGTAACATGGCATGAGAGATAGAGAGAGAGAGAAGGAGAGAAGGTACCCGGTGTATTATAGGAGGTCCACGGGCAGACTAGGCCTAAGTAAGCCTAACTAGGGGCTGGTACAAGGCAAACCTGAGCCGGCCCTAACTATAAGCTTTATCACAGAGGAAAGTCTTAAGTCTAGTCTTGAATAGGGAGACGTTGTCTGCCTCCCGGACCGCAACAGGAAGATGATTCCACAGGAGAGGAGCCTGATAGCTGAAGGCTCTGGCTCCTGATCTACTTTTGGAGACGATGCAGGGTGCTGTAGTTAAACTTTTGAAAGAAGAATCAGACTCAATAATGTACCAGTGTTTTTGAATGATAGATTGGAAATCTCTGCCCAGAGGTGAATACTGGATAACACAGTTGATTATGGACTCAGATATTCTGGGTCTGGTGTTGTTTAAACATTCAGATTGTATTATGCTGTTGAATCATGTACGCGCCTCCGCAACCCATTCCTGTTTGTATTGTCTTTGTAGAAAACATTTTTCCAGGTCTGCAGCCTGGACTTGGAAGTCCACATCAGAGCTGAAAATGCGACGAATGCAGCTGAACTGGGAAATAGGCAAACTCCTCTTCAATGGAATGGGATGGAATGATTGGCCATGAAGTATAGAGTTTCTGTCAGTGCTTTTGCGGAATAAATCAGTGCCTAGTCGATCAGAGTCTCTGTAAACAAGTAAGTCTAAAAAGTTAATTTTATGTTTGTTGTATTCCATGGTGAATTTCAAATGGGGACTGTTGGTATTGACATAATTATGGAATTCCTTCAGCTGGGTCTCAGAGCCCGTCCAGATAAAGAAAATATCATCAATATACCTCCTCCTGTTGGAAATGAGGGGTAGATGCGGGTTGCGAAGATGATTCAGAATGGTGTCCTTTTCAAAAAGTCCACAGTACAAGGAAGCAAAACTCGGGGCCATTTTGGCTCCCATGCTTGTGCCTGAGACCTGAAGATAAAAGTCAGAGCCACAAAGAAAGAAGTTAGATGTAAGAACAGTTTGTATGAGATCCACAATACAGGCAGTGCTGGGAGTACAATTGGGGCATTTGTTTAGGAAAAATTCTGCCGCCTGTAGTCCACCATCAAAGGGTTCATTAGTATACAGTGACTCGATGTCCATGGTCACTAAGAGGCAGTTATCATCTGTTAACTGAATAGATTGAATCATCTTAGTAAACTCCATAGTCTTTAACATAGGATGGAAGAGAGATGACCAAAGCTGATATGTTCTCTGTTAAGGACCCAATAGCTGCCGCGATAGGCCAGCCCGGGGGTACATTAGTGAAAGGTTTATGGCTTTTAGGGAGAGTGTACAGAACTGGAGTTATGGGAAAATCAACTGCCATGAAACTGTGTTCTTGTTTGGTAATTTCTCCCGTGTCCAGAAGAGAATCTAATTTCTCTCTGATGTGCTGTATAAATTCTTGTGTGGGGTTGTGGTCCAATTTTTTATAGAAGGTTGTGTTGGTCAATTGTCTCTGAATTTCTCCATCATATGCAGCACGGTCCATGATAACGACAGCTCCTCCTTTGTCAGCATTTTGGATAACTACTGTGTTGTCTTTTTGTAGGGCTTTCAATTCCATCCTCTGCTCCCTAGTTAAATTATTGGCCACCTTATATTCCCTCTTCTTGCCCAGCAGAAGAGAGACATCCCTCTCAACCAGTCTGCAATATGTGTCAATAGATGCATTTCTTTTCTGAGGAGGAATGAAGGTGCTTTTACCTCTGAACGGATTCCTGGGTCCAGCAGGGAGTCTGGAGTTCATATCAGCCTCATGTTCTGCCACCTCAAGTGAGTTGCAGCGATTCTCAGTACCTGCAAACCCAGCAGTGGAGGGATAAGATGGAGGCTTAGCATGGCTACTGAATAACTCTCTGAGCCACAAAGTCTGAAAAAACTTGTTAAAGTCTACCATTGTATCAAAATCACGGCATTGTGTGGTGGGAGCGAAAGAAAGTCCTTTACATAAGGCGGTCAAACAAGTGTTGGATAATGTTTTGCTGGACAAGTTTATCACATTTTTGTACCTGTTTAGTTTCTGTGTCTGCCGGGTGCAATATGGCTCTCTGTCGGGAGGTGCTCTTCCCCCGCCTTCAATTTTTTCTGCTTCTGCGTGGTGGTAGGAGATCGTTTCTTCTCCCATGTTCTAAAAAAGACTCACTCTTTTGGGAGAAGGCGCTGGATTCCGAGTCATACTCCAGGTCGCTGGTCAGCTGCTGGGTGTCTTTATGCGCTGAGTTATCTGCCCGTGCATTTCTGTTCACCGCCCTGGATCCACGTTTTTTCCACAAGGATGGGTTTTTCCACTGGTAAATTCTACCGCTGTTGCAGTCAGCAGCATCTCTCAAATTTCTTCTTTTTGGAAGCAGTGATTTCTTTGACCAGTTCATTTTTGTGGTGTTCATACTCATCGAGGAGCTGTTTGAGTTTTACAGGGTCTGTAGACTCATCCTGTAGTTGTTGTTGTACTTGTGTTATCTCCTCGTGCACTCTTGCGAGGTTGGCCAATACTTCCTGGGTGGTGAGAGCCATCAGGTCAAAGGAGCATTTATTCAGTACTTCACTCCAGCGATCACAGAATGCATCATTGTCTTTTCCTAGACAGGGCCCTTGTTGATCCTGAGACCCTGTGGGATCCTTTTTGCCTGCATGTAATCACTGAGTGTCACAGCATGCAGGAACAAACGTGTCTCTCTTTCTTGTAATCTCATCATACTTCTGGTAGAAACCCCCGCTTGTTCACTGACATTACCAGTGGCACTGAAGAGTGAGTCTTGTAAGATGATACGTGAGTAGGCTTCTGAGGAGAATTCAAACGTGGCAGAAGCATTCGGTTCCATGATCTTCAGGTAGGTTGTGTTGATAGGTGGCACAGCTGTAGACACTCTTTATCAGGAGTCACAAGGGGAGTGCTGTGCTTGTAAAAATTTATGCAAAAAGGTTCATCAAAGCACACACATCCAATTACAGGTAAAGCTAGGTGCTGGACACAAAGATGAATCCAAAAATTACATGAAGAGGCCACACACCAGATATAGCTCCAATAGCTGCTTAATAGATAACCACTAATGTGAGGTTTCAGGCTACACGCCCTTCATCAGACAAAGACTGGTAGGGGACACACCTCTACATATGGGGCATTCTACCGATTTTGTGCAAAGTGCTGTCCCTTAACAAAAAAACAACAAAAATGATATAATTGAGTATTTAGACATAGATATTTACAAAGATCATGTTATGAATAACTTTGTCTCATGGTGTGAGCTGAACCACCTGCAGCTCAACACAACAAAGACAAAAGAGCTGGTGGTGGATCTGAGGAGAACGAGGACACCAGTGACCCCAGTTTCCATCCTGGGGCATAACGTGGACATTGTAGAACACTACAAGTACCTGGGTGTGTTCATAGACAATAAACTGGACTGGACTAAGAACACTGAAGTCCTTTACAAGAAGG
>NC_065529.1:376685-378492 GCF_006386435.1 Epinephelus moara
CACTCTAGCTCTCCTGGAGGTACACGCTAACTACGGGGAACCGGGCTGTATTATGAAGTTTGCACTGTTATCCCCTCCATAGTGTGTAAGTACACTCTAGCTCTCCTGGAGGTACACGCTAACTACGGGGAACCGGGCTGTATTATGAAGTTTGCACTGTTATCCCCTCCTTAGTGTCTAAGTACACTCTAGCTCTCCTGGAGGTCCACGCTAACTACGGGGAACCGGGCTGTATTATGAAGTTTGCACTGTTATCCCCTCCATAGTGTGTAAGTACACTCTAGCTCTCCTGGAGGTACACGCTAACTACGGGGAACCGGGCTGTATTATGAAGTTTGCACTGTTATCCCCTCCATAGTGTGTAAGTACACTCTAGCTCTCCTGAAGGTACACGCTAACTACGGGGAACCGGGCTGTATTATGAAGTTTGCACTGTTGTCCCCTCCATAGTGTCTAAGTACAGTCTACTACCACTGTAACTAATGTGTAATTAGAGCCAGTGAGTTAGAACACAGTTACTTCAATGTTTCACAAGATAACATCATCTGAAAACAATCCAAAGATGAAACTAAGTGTCCCTGACAACATAAAATAACACATTTCTACTGGTTTTTGTTATTTACGTTCAGTTTTGTTCCTTCTGTTATAAACTATTCAATTTAGTCTTGATCCTTTATTGTGATCCGTTTGTTTTTTCTAAGTCAAAAATAGTCAGTCAAGTCAGTTTCAGTTGACAAATGTAATTTCTAAGTCAAAAGTCAAGTGGAAAAGATCATTGTGGTACTACTATCATACTGGAGTGTGACACCCAGTGATGGAGATGGAAGAATGTATGAGCTCCTCTGGATAAAAGGTGATCTTGATCCAACTCCTTGGGTCAAGGCAGAGATCGGGGTCATGGGTGGCTAGCCATCTCCCTCGTCAGGTTGAATGTCAAATCCACATGTAATTTTCCACAAAATCTCTAAAAAAAACATCACCTGTGCAGAAAGAGAGGTATTACTATGTTGCATCATCAACTTCAATTTCTTTTTGTGGTCATTATCATTATTACGTAAATACATCACAGTAACACAAAGTGAGAAAACTTTTAACTGTAAAGTTTTTCTCGGCATGGAATACTTTATCCTGTCTTTACATTACACATCATGAATCATTAGCCTTTTAAACCATAACAAGTGGATTACATTTCCTTTTGAACTACAAAGTTTGTGTTTTTAAACATTCTTAACTGTTTTCCACTTAACTATGGATTACAAAACGTATTTCGAAAATGTAGGCTACATCAGTGCACACACCGTATTACACTTGACTATTCATCGGTCAAATAGCATTCATGACCCAACTGTAATGGTGGAAATGTATACAGTACACTAACACAAATACAAACGGCAAGGGGCCACGAGGCAAAACAAGTGCAGCATTTTAGAGTTACAAGTAGGTCGCGAACAGTAATTGCAATGCCAAGTAAGTGTAGGGTAGAGGGGAAGCACACACACTATAGCTATGTCCCGATTCGGGGTCTGCGTGCTTGAAGGACGCAGCCTTCGCGGCCGCGCCCTTCAAGGATGCAGGAGCGTCCTCCGAACGCCGCCTCAACCGTTGTGAAATGGGACGGTCTAGCCTTCGGAGGATTTCCTGGTTCCGCGAGCACATCATGATTTGTGTCGCGTCACGACGCAAGGGGCAAAGGCAGTTAATATTTTGTAGTGGTTTTTTATTATTGTATTTTATTTATTATATTTTCATGGAGGAGGAGTTGCGTCGGCAGCGGCGGAACCGGCTTATCCACCTTATTTTCAAACAC
>NC_065529.1:378854-387014 GCF_006386435.1 Epinephelus moara
TGTGTTTATAGACTTTACAAACATCAGATTAGTCTAAACGGTGATATAGTGACGTGAAAAATGTGATATATACATATATATAGCTAAACTCAGCAAGGTAAACAACAAGGCGATTCCCATTTACACAGTGGTAAGAGTGCTGGACCGGAAGTGTCGCATAAAAAAACGGAAGCTGGCTGCGTTCTGTTTTGCCTCCGTGTTTCCGTGAAAAATAAGGTGGATATGACGGGCGTCTTCTGCAGCACAAGCTAACATCGCTAGCTACGTTAGCATCAACTCACCAAGACGTTGATAAACGCATTAACACTCCTACAGCACAGGTCCTCGGTCCCTCCCTCACGTCTCCTGCGAGGATCTCGGAGTGTTATCGTTGTGTTTACAGCAACACTTCTCACCGTAGACATTGTGTAGTTTCACTTGATTCCCTCCGTGGTCTGATTCCTGTGCCTGCGCAGTACAAGCTTCTCCCCCTCGGCCTCGCTGAGAGGTGGTACTTCCTGTCTTAACCAATGGGAAATGTGCACCTCCCTGTTTGTTAATTTTAATTCTGAAGTGTCTGTTATTGCTTTTGGCCTCAAAAATCCATCATTCTGATTTATCACACACTTGTTTTGTGTAGAGCCTTTACCTCCACCTTCTTTTTTAACTCTCTAGCGCCAGTGTGTGCAGTATGCTCTCAAGGCCCGACCACTGCGATGTTATATTCCCAAAAACCCCTACCAGTATCAGGTGTGGTACATCGTCACCTCCTGCTACTTTGAGTATCTGATGTTCCTCCTTATTATGCTCAACACCATGTGTCTGGGAATGCAGGTATGAATACAACACACATCACAAGCATAAAGCAGACTGTTTATCTTTCTGTGTCTTTGTCTGTCTGTCAGTAATATCTCTACTGCATTATAAGCACATTCATAGGACATTATAATGTATGCATTATAATATAGTGTGCATTTATAAGGCTTTATGCAACTTCTAATAAATGTTCATCACTATGCATGACAATTTATGCCAAGACTCATAAAGTATTACAAGTGGTGGACATAATGTATTATAAGTTAGGCATTCATAATGCAATATACCTTCATACCAAAGTAACAACGCTGTTTAAAACAAGAATCTGAGTCCTATGTGACTCAGCACATTATAACTACCGTATCTTTAGCCAGGTGTAAAGACACATAGAGAACTGCTCTAATGTATGATAACAGACTACACATTCTGAGTTTTTGAAATGTAATAATGTCTTAAAAACATTGATAATATGTTTTATGCACAGTTATGAGGACTGCTTCACTATTGCCCTGTATAGTGGCAAGAAAAGAAAGTAACTGTCCAGTCGGAGTTGAGTATGTACATTCTATGCTTAGCTAAATACTCCAATAAGCTTCAGGCTGGTCAGAAGCAACAAAGAACATGCCACTTGAGGTCAAGTGTGTGAACAGGGCAACAGGAAAGCTGAGTCAGTCATGTGGTCCTGAGCCTTTTACCAAATGATTTTACCAAATGTGTGAAAAGTACATACAAGTTCAATCACTCTGTCTTGATATTTATGCTGCTGTCATCTGTACCTCTTTAACCCCCAGCACTGTAACCAGTCAGACCATGTTACTCACCTGTCTGACATGCTGAATGTGATTTTCACTGTACTCTTCACTGTGGAGATGATCCTTAAACTCATGGCCTTCAAAGCCAAGGTGGGTCAAACTTCATCAAATTATTAAATTTTTTGAGATTCACAAGGACTGACTGTGATTCAGTGATAATATATGTACCAATAAGGTTCAACTTTGTTAGAGAGAAGCCTGCTGTGATCCACTAAACACAAATCTACAGTGCAGTATCAGCAAATACATATGAAAGCAAAAAAAAAACACACGCACGCACGCGCACACGCGCACATGCACACACACACACACACACACACACACACACACACACACACACACACACACACACACACACACAGGAGTCACTCAGGCCACACATTTATACTTTTTAGTACATGTAGAATTCAATTCAATTTTTTTGTTGCGTGGAATCACAAATATGATTTCAGTAAAATGAATAGTTGAAAGTTCCTTCAATATTTAGTAGAGGTAGTAAATGTCTATGTTTACAAGGCAGGATCTTCATTTAGGATCCTTGCGGCTTGAGGGCAGAAGCTCTCAGTGCTGCCTGGTGTAACCAGTACCTTCTTCCTGACCTCAGCAGAGTAAAAGGGCAGTTATGTGGGTGGCTGGAATCTTTGATGATTCTTCTGGCCTTATATTTGCAGCTTCTGGTATGCAGCAGTGCCTACGTTGAGTTTAGCTGAACAAATCAGTCTTTGCTGGACCTTGTGTTCTTGTTCGGTGCTGTTCCGTGCCAGGTAGTGATGTTCCCCATCAGGATGCTCTGACTGAAAAACTGAGGAATTTCTATTCCTGCACCAGTGAATCAATCGATCAATTTTATTTATAAAGCCCAATATCACAAATCACAATTTGCCTTAGAGGGCTTTACAGTATAGGACATCCCTCTGACCCTCACAGCAGATAAGGAAAAACTCCCCCCAAAAACACCTTTAACGGGGAAAAAAATGAAGGGAGACCCACATTTTCTTTAGGTGTCTCTGATTAAACAGTCTCTGCCTTGCCTTTTTAACCATTGAGTCAGTATGTAGCGCCAGGCTGGTCACGCCCCCCGCCGCCCGTGTCCTACAAAGAACACCGGGCGGCGGGGGGCGTGACCAGCCTGGCAATCCGATTTGCCAGGCTGGTCACACCTCTGGGATACTACCAGCTAATAAAGACACGTCAGATGACGCTTCTGAAGAAGACTGCAGTGACAGTCGAAACATGTCAAGGTAAACTACATCTAAAAAACTCATTGTCTGAAAAAAGAAACCTTTCTACACTGAATCTAATTTGAGTAGACAAAATGAACCTATTTACACAACTTAAATATGAAATTTAAATAAAAATGAGTTCTAAGCAAGCACACAAAAAAAAAAACACCAACAAGTTTACTTACAGTTACATTCATGTTTATTACTATTACTACAGCCACAAAAACCAAACACTACAGTTACAGCATTTTACAAACAATACACAAGAGGGAAAAAGGAGACTGGACCACAATGTTTCAGTTTCAGTTTCAGTTTATTTAGAGTGTAAAATCACCATGGTAGAAACATGGTCTCAATACACTTCACAGAATCAGTTACAATAAAAACAATCA
The DNA here is from genome assembly GCF_006386435.1 of Epinephelus moara. Classification (NCBI taxonomy): domain Eukaryota; kingdom Metazoa; phylum Chordata; class Actinopteri; order Perciformes; family Serranidae; genus Epinephelus; species Epinephelus moara. The sequence continues at coordinate 382,077 of NC_065529.1, forward strand.
AGGGAAAGAGTAGACAGCCAAATAAGCAAAAACACACAAAAACACAAAGGAAAAACAGACAAGGATATAACAATTAGAAAACTCACATTTCTCCAAAACATTGGGTAAAAGGTGTGTTTTAAGAAGTGTTTTCAAAATTGCAATGGAAGTGGATTCTTTAATATGTAGCGGGAGGCGATTCCTTAAGTAGGGTGCACGGTAGGAGAAGGCCCTGCAACCAATTGATTTTTTATTTACAGAGGGAATGACCAGAAGGTGAGAGTTCAAAGAGCGCAGGGGACGAGGCGGAATATAGAGTGTGAGTAATTCGGATAGGTAGGATGGGGCCAGACCATGTAATGCCTTGTAAGTTAAAAGAAGGACCTTGTAAGTTAAAAGAAGGATCTTAAAATCAGCTCTGGCCTGGACAGGCAACCAGTGCAGAGATGTTAAGACAGGAGTTATATGACTGTATTTACTGGTTCAGGTCAAAATTCTAGCGGCAGTGCACAAGTTGAAGACTATGAGTAGCAGATGCAGGGAGGCCAGAGAAAAGAACATTACAATAGTCTAATCTAGAAGACACAAGAGCATGGAGGACGATTTCAACATTGCGACGCCCCCACCTGTCATCTGCAGAAGTTCTCTGACGACTCTGCCATCGTCAGCCTCATCACAGATGGGGACGACAGGGAGTACAGAGAACTGAACCAGGACTTTGTGGACTGGTGCCTGAGGAACCACCTTCAGATCAACGCGGGTAAAATCAAAGAGCTGATGGTGGATTTCCGCAGGCGCAGACTCCTCCCCCCAACACCGGTGAACATCCAGGGAAAGGACATTGAGATGGTGACATCTTATAAGTACCTGGGTGTTCATCTTAACAATAAACTGGACTGGACTAATCACATAACAGCACTATACAGGAAAGGCCAAAGCAGACTCTACCTGCTGAGGCGGCTCAGGTCTTTTGGAGTGCAGGAGGCGCTCCTGAAGACCTTCTTTGACACTATGGTGGCATCAGCCATCTTTTACGGAGTGGTCTGCTGGGGCAGCAGCGTCTCGGCTGCAGATAGGAAGAGACTGGACAAGCTGATCAAGAAGGCCAGCTCTGTCGTGGGATGCTCTCTGGACTCTGTGCAGGTGGTGGGAGAAAGGAGGATGACAGCCAAGCTGTCATTTCTGAGGACTAATGACTCCCATCCTCTGCAGGAAGAGATAAAAGCTCTGGAGAGCTCCTTCAGCGATAGACTGATTCACCCAAAGTGTGTGAAGGAATGCTATTGCAGGTCCTTCCTGCCTGCTGCTGTCAGACTACATAACCAGCACTGCTCACAGTAAACTGCACCATGGACACTTTTTTGACACTATGAACACTTTATGGACACCACAGCTTTTCTGCTGTTTTGCACATACAATCACTTGCACTAGATGTGCTCCCTTTATCCACTGCTCATTTTCATTCACTGCTGCTCATTATTATCCACTTCTCATTGTTATTATTATTATTGTTATTTATCGCGGTTTCTTGTATTTTTGTTCTTATTTTGCCTAGTTTTTTAAGTTTTAAGTTTTTAAGTTTAAATTTTTGAAATCTTTAATCTGACTCTTTCCCCTTGACTGCTGTAACACTGGAATTTCTCAATTATGGCATCAGTAAAGGTGTATCTTATCTTATCTTATCTTATCAAAACAGGGCGGATTTTAGCAATGTTATGGAGATGAAAAAAGGTTGATTTGGTGATCTCCCTGATATGAGGCTGAAAAGACAAAGTATGGTCAAAGGCGACTCCTAAGTTTCTTATGCACGAACTCTCTGTGATCATACATCCATCAACATTACAACAAAACTTTAGAGACAACTGATTGTAATTAGAGGGCTTGATCACCACTAGGTCAGTCTTGGCAGCGTTTAACATGAGAAGGTTCTGACTCATCCAGAGTTTAATTTTACATACACATGCCTCTAGATTACGGGTCTGAGACGGGTCATCAGGCTGTAGTGGCATGTACAGCTGGATGTCATCTGCATAGCATTGATATTTGATGCCACATTCTGAAATGATCCTTCCTAGAGGAAGCAAATAAATACAAAACAAAAGAGGGCCAAGGACAGAACCTTGGGGCACACCAGAGCTCACACTGGAGCATTCAGAGAAAGAATTATTGAAGTTAACACATTGGGTTCTGTCGGATAAATAAGAGTGGAACGATGAAAGTGCCGACCCATGGACTCCTACGCAGTGCTCTAGCCTATGTAAGAGGATAGTGTGATCTACGGTGTCAAATGCCGCACTTAAATCAAGCATTAAAAGTATGGAAGCAGACCCAGTATCTGCTGTGATCAGCAGATCATTAACAACTCTGGTCAGGGCAGTTTCGGTGGAATGACAGGATCGGAAGCCAGATTGGAATTTATCAAAAAGATTACTGGTGGCAAAACGAGTAGTCAGCTGATTGGCAACAATTCTCTCAAGTATTTTAGATGAAAAAGGAAGACTGGAGACAGGTCGATAGTTGGCAAGAACCAGTGGGTCAGAGTTGGGTTTTTTGAGGAGTGGTTTAATGATTGCAGATTTATATGCTAATGGGACAGACCCCTCGGACAGAGACATGTTGAAGATGGTGCGTGTAGGACCATTTAAGATGTGAAAGAGTTCCTTAAAGAGGGCAGATGGGATAGGGTCTGATGTGCTCGTAGTGGGCTTAGAGGCTGCTACCAGTGAGGCTAAGGCCTCTGAGAAGATTGGTTCAAACTGTGAAAGAGAGCTGGTGAACCGGGTCTCAGGACGTAGATCAACTATGTTGCTAGAGGGGTGCTGATTAATAATCTCATTTCTGATTAAAGAGATTTTATCAGTGAAAAACTTAAGAAAATCATCAGCAGTAAAAGACGAGCTTAAAACATGGGACAGCTGGGTCAGCTTAGCCACAGTATTAAACAGGACCCGTTGATTATTCTTATTCATCTCAATCAACTTGGAAAAATAAGCCGCCCTAGCAGTAGAAAGTGCACGTTTGTAACATTTAAAACCGTGGGACCAGGCAAGGCGAGAGGATTCGGATTTAGTAACACGCCACCTGTGTTCAAGTCTGTGACAAGTCCACTTTAGCGAGTGAGTGTGGTCTGAGAACCAGGGCACAGATGTAGTTTGCATGCCTTTACTGGTTTTAAGAGGGGCGAAAGACCCAAGTGTTTCTAGCATTGCACTATTTATGTTATCAGTGAGGCAGTTGAGAGGCACGCTCATGGAGGAAGCTGATTCAAGTTTATCGTGTTTTGGTGAGACCAGCAAATGCACCTCAGTGGCCTACATCGACATGCAGGGTGAAGTTGGGTCAACTGCCCTGTCAAGGATAGTGGAGATCCTGTGGTCGTGGGTCTCAGATCACCTGTTGTCTCTAAAAGCTTTTCAGGTTAAGCCACACTCACTGCCCACTATGGTTCTCCCTGGTGCCACAAGATGACCCCCCTCTGAGGGTAGATGTGTTTGCACATGGGTCATGGCGAAGAAAGCTGCTCTACGCCTATTTGCCCCTCTGTCTCGTCAATCAATCAATCAATTTTATTTATAAAGCCCAATATCACAAATCACAATTTGCCTCACAGGGCTTTACAGCATACGACATCCCTCTGTCCTTATGACCCTCACAGCGGATAAGGAAAAACTCCCCCCAAAAAAAACCCTTTAATGGGGAAAAAAAACGGTAGAAACCTCAGGAAGAGCAACTGAGGAGGGATCCCTCTTCCAGGATGGACAGACGTGCAATAGATGTCGTACAGAACAGATCAACATGATAAAATTAACAGTAATCCGTATGACACAATGAGACAGAAAGAGAGACAGAGAGAGAGACAGAGACGGAGAGCGATGCAGGACAGACGGTAATGACAGTGACAACATTACTGAAAGTAATAATATTATAATTATGATTGTGGCTATTGTGGTACAATATGTTGAAAGTAAATATTAATATCTGATAGGATATGTATGTGACAATAATCATTAGTCATGCTTCTACTGTTATTATACACATATGATAACAACAGCAGCAGCAGGAGGCATCTGGCAAGACCACGGCAGCAGCACAACCACGCATGTCACACTATTCAGGCACTGCTGTGATATGAGTTAACCTGCGAGACAGTGGAGCACAAAGGCTCCGGAGAAGAAGCCGAGTTAGTGACATGCAGTAAGGCCGAGTTAGCAAGATGTAGTAACAGGACATGAGAGAGAGGGAAGGAGAGAAGGTGCCCGGTGTATTATAGGAGGTCCCCCGGCAGACTAGGCCTAAGTCAGCTTAACTATAAGCTTTATCAAAGAGGAAAGTCTTAAGTCTAGTCTTAAATGTGGAGATGGTGTCTGCCTCTCGGACCGCAACAGGAAGATGATTCCACAGGAGAGGAGCCTGATAGCTGAAGGCTCTGGCTCCTGATCTACTTTTGTTAACAGTAGGATTTTAAATTCAATTCTGGATTTTACAGGGAGCCAGTGCAGAGAAGCTAAATCAGAAGATATATGGTCTTGTTTCTTAGTTCCTGTCAGTATACGTGCTGCTGCATTCTGAATTAGCTGGAGAGTTTTTAAAGACTAACTAGAGCTACCTGATAATAGGGAGTTACAGTAATCCAGCCTTGAGGTAACAAAAGCGTGGACCAATTTTTCTGCATCTATTCGGGTCAGGATAGGCCTAATTTTCGCAATATCACACAGATGAAAAAATGCAGTCTGTGAGGTTTGTTTTAAATGAGAATTAAAAGACAAATCTTGATCAAATATTACTCCGAGGTTTCTTACGGTAGTGCTAGAGGCCAGAGCAATGCCATCTAGAGAAACTATGTCATCAGATAAAGAGTCTCTGAGTTGTTTGGGGCCAAGAACAATAACTTCAGTTTTGTCTGAATTTAACATCAGGAAATTGGTGCTCATCCAAGTTTTTATGTCTTTAAGGCAGTTA